>NW_026571133.1:3256030-3288530 GCF_026225935.1 Boleophthalmus pectinirostris
ATGAGCAATGTGTTACAGATACAAAATAAAATGAAACACAACTCAGATATGTTGTAATAATAAAAGGTCAAAGTTGGTGAATTAACTATTCACCAACTTAAGCTCAAAAACAACACAAGCTTTAAAAAAAAAGCAGATAAAATAAGAGAGTCACCCACACTACATCAGTTGGGTGCAGGTTCTGTCCAGCCTTGAGTGTTTTAGTGGAACACACCCTTCTCACTGGGACCCATTGTTTCGACCAAACCTGAGAAATCTGAGCAAAGTAACCCGACCATCTCATCCATCTGCAGGTATCTCTCTCTCTCCTTCTCTCTCTCCCTCCGTCTCTTTCTCTCTCTTCATCCGTCAATCCTTCAACCACTGTCCAGGCTCCAGTTTCTTCCATGCGCCTCTAAACCTCTTTGTCTAATGGCGGATGAAGTACTTTTGCTTGTAATTTTGTTTCTCAAGTAAAAATATGCGAAAGATTACTCAAGTAAAAGTAAAAGTATCACATGAAAAAATCTACTTAAGTAAAATTATTGAAGTAAATGTTGAAAAATGTACTTTAAGAGTAAAAATGAGTAAGCAAGTAAGCATTTTGCAAATTTTTCGAACTATTAAAGATTCAAATGTGGTGATTTTGATAACGAATTTAGCTGATTTTAAGTGATTCAGCTGATTTCTTCATTTTTTTCTGTCTGTTTTTGCGTTTTCGTGCTCAAAGTTGGGACATGAACTCAAATTATGCGCTAAAAATAAGTCAGTCCACATATAAAATGGAAAGTGGAGTGGAAAGTACAGACGCCTGCTCTCAAATCCACCGTATAACTTAAAAATTGTTCTTTTACTTTTGTACTCCGTTACTTTCCAGCGCTGCTCATTGTCCAATCCAACATGGCCGCCTTTGTCCCGGTTTGAGGGGCCGGAGGAATGTGAACGACCCCGTGACCTCCAGGGGCTGCACGGCCCTCACACCATTTGGACCCTCCCCAATAAATAACAGTCCAAACCCGGGCTGGTGATGAAGGACCACCAGGGACTGAAGCGGGACTACACGAACTGTCTGTGCCGCGTCGATCGATCGCAAAAAACTGACAATTTTGTTTGATTGTAGAAGATGGAGTATAAGTAAAATGTTTTTAAATGTTCATACAATTTAGTAGTAGAAGGACTAGTTTAAAAGTTATATTAAAGATTCTACGGGGTATTAACGGCTACACATAACATATTTTAGATCACCACATTGCCTTTTATTGATTTGAAAATGCTCTATTCTTATCTGCAACCACCAAAACTCGATACAGACTTATACATAAATTCCTTCATCCAGAAAAAAATTCATAAGACAAAAACAGATTTTTCTGATCTATGTTTGCGATGTTATGCAGAATTGGGCTCATTCTTACATTGCATTGAACATGTGAGAAAGTAAAGGTTTCGGGTTTGACTTTTGCCAAGACTTATCAACAATCGTGTGTAAAATCTCTCAGTTGTTCACGTAGAATCCAGGGCAAACGGAGAAATTCATTTTGTCTCTTGGTTGAATACGTTTCACAGATCATCACAAGAGCCTGACCGATATGGATTTTGACGCAGCCGATACGCTACCGATAAAATGGAAGTTGAAGCTGCTGATAGCTGATATAAAAACTGATATATTTAGTGATGCAAAAATAAATAAATCTTGAATTGTTTAAAAAACTTAGGTTTGGCTCTAGTGGATTTTAAATTGGGTTTGTTTGTTTAATTATTGTTATTCTGACTCTTTGCGTCATATTTACAGACAGTAGGTTGGCCTAATGGCAGTTTTGCATCACATACTAGCAGTTAGTAAAGAAAGTAAACTATCACTATCAGCCTTTAGCTGTAAATACATGCGCACTGTGGTAATTAATTATATGCGTAAATGTCGATCATTCACACCTCTATTCACAGCTCATTTACATATCAGTGCAAGTCCAGTAACAAATATACGGCCAATATAGTCCCTTTACAATAGGCCAGTAGAAGAGAAAACAGCCTGTTTATGTGTGGGAGTTACAGCAGCTAAACTCTAACAGACACATTTCAAACACTCACTGCTCACACAGGCTCCTCTCAGATCACAAGTCTCACAATAATGTCTTTTAATCCAGACTCAAAACACGTAAAAAGAATATAATCTCAGTGTTGCACATGGATCTGTGTCTGCCGGTGTAAACAAACACACGTGAGTGACATGACTCTGGGGGTGTGTTCAGGGACAGTACGCACACACACACAGTTAAATTACTCCACAGATAAATACTGATGTGGAGCCACATATTAGGACATTTATCTGTCTGTAAATTGGATTAAATGGACATAATGTAGAGAGTCTAAGCTTTATAACGAGGATATAACATGCCCAGGTGAAATATTGGCAAGATTTAGGCCGATAGCCGATATGTTTCCAAGTGCCAATATCGATCGCGCCCTAGTGTGTACTTCCTCATATAAGCCTGAAGAGAGGAGCTAACTACACTGAAACTACACTGAAACTACACTGAAACTACACTGAAACTAGTAGGGTGTTAGTTTCACCAGAAAAGTTACACAATGCACCTTTAACTGTAACATTTTTGTAAAGAGGACAGTATTTGAGCGTTCGTACCTGTCTCCCTGCTTCGTTGTTCTGGATGTTCATCAGGGTCCTGGCGTGCTCCGTGCTGCCTCGGGGGTAGTTCTTCTCTCTCTCGCGGGCGTCCACAAACTCGCGGGCGAACCTGTAGCCGTAGTGCACGTTGTCGCCGCAGCCGCCCCACAGCCAATCACGCGGCAGGTCACGGGGTCGAGCGGCGCGACTGCAGCCGCAGGTGGACAGCTCCCCCTCTCTGCAGGCGCGGCTGATGGCGTTCACCACGCCAGCGGCACTGATGGCGTAAGTGAACGCCGTCTCTCTGGAGCCTGTAGGAGAGAGAGGGAGAAAGGGCTTATTTATTTTTATTTTATTTTAATGAGGACAGTGCATACTAGTGCTGTCAATCGATTTAAATATTTAATCGAGATTAATCTCATAAATGTCATAGGGCGGCAGTAGCTCAGTTGGTGGAGCATTCGCCCACTGATCTGAAGGTTAGTGGTTTGATTCCAGCTCTCGACATAAACATCACAGGTTGAGCGGTCAGATCCACTGACCCACAGTTTGGCTGGTGTGATTCCAGCTCCCACAGATGAATGCTGCCGTTGTGACCTTGGGCAAGACACTTAACCCACCTTGCCCACAGTGTCTGTGTACACTGTGTGTGTGAAATGGGTGAGTGGTTCCTTGTTGTAAAGCGCCTTGAAGGTGGAAAAGCGCTATAGAAAAATGTGACCATTTACCATAGTTAACTCATGATTAATCGCTGTTGAATAATAATACTCTTATCAACATAGGAAAGTAGATTGATTTTGTGCAAATGTTTTTTTTTTTTTTTTTATGGCTACTGTGTTTGCGACTGTGTTTGTCTGCCCCAGTGTTGCTGTATTAAGTATTTAATATTGCCGTCATCACACAGAGGTGTTTGTTTACATGTGGAGCAGCAGAGCTAATACTTTTAGTGGAGAAAATAAGTCCAGCGGCAGAAAAATCTGTTAAATAGTGAGACAGATGTGAGTCCTGCTGTGATACACTCTCCTCTGTGAGTTTATGGAGATAAAAACAGCTCGGAGCAGAGAGAACAGCCACAAGAGAGAGTCTGTAAAACTTCTGTCTCTGTCACAGTCCTTATTGAAGGTCAGCGCAGATTCACCGTATGTTTTGAAGCGACTTTATTTCATGTTTTCCTCATATGAGTAACAGCAGCACACCTGACAGGACTTTCAGTTTCATACAAATTGTTTTGCTTTCTGGATCCTATAGTTTTTCTAACGTTACAGCAGTGGCCACAGCTTATGAAAAAACTAGTTTGCGTAAAAAAAAATTAACACTGTGAAAATAGTTTTGCGTTAACTCGTTAATAACACGATATTTTTGACATCACTAGTGCACACTAATAAATGTGTGAACAAGCAGCGTTGATCATGAAATCTTCTACTAATATATTTTTAATTTTCTGTTTATATGTTTTAATGTTTTTTCCTCATTACAAACAGACCTGGAGGAGTTGTGTTTTGTTTCATTCACATTTTTAACACACAAATCCTGCATATTTAGTTAAATTTTTCTCTCAAACAGAAAACACTCTGTTACCACCTTGTGATGTCATGCGGTAATACAAGAAGTGCCCCATTGTGTTTTTAAACTCCACACACCTTCACTAGAATCAATATGGATAATTTCAGCTCTGAAACTGACAATCTCTACAGAACAAAAGGTAAAAAGGAGCTGTTAACTTGAAAATCACTGCTTCGTGACATCACAAGGTGGAACAGAGCATTTTGAGCTTTGGAGATGTAGACAGACTAATAATAAAAGATTACTCAGGCAAAACTGAACTCCAGGTCTGTTTTTGAGGAGGTTATAACATAGTTTAAAAATCCGTGTATCATTCATTCATTCATTTTTCAAAATAAAACCAAGAAAACGAAAAAAAACAACAACTATTTTCTTCATTATTTGTCTCCAAAACCAAAATGAAAAATGATTACGATAATGATTTGCTTTTTCAGTTTTTATGTTTAAATGAATAATGGAAAAAAAAAAAAAAAAGGATAACGGCCGTTTCCCATAATCCATGTATCATTCGTCATTTGTTTTTCAAAATAAAACCAAAAACAAGACAATGAAAAAAACAACTACACGGATTCTTAAAGCTCACAAGAGTCAATTTTGCTTAATATAGGACGTTTAAGTAATGTGAGCACAGTTCTTTAGTGTTTTCCATGGCTCTCTATTAAAATTAAATGTGTTTTTAGTTGAAAAAGTGAATATGAATAATGTTTTCCTCTTCTATAAAGTGACCAGGTCGTTCTGATTCTGACCCCCCTGTAATGAAAGCCACACGCCCAGTCTCCGTGATGTCTGGAGGAGGCTCCGTGCTTTTCATTCATTTTCTCATATTTGCATATTATTTGCATATTTTACAACCTCAAGACCCAAACAGCCGGGTGTTTTCAGACACAGACGGCTGCAGAGATTAAAAGATTACAACAGATTTCTACCTCTGCTCCTACTTCAGCAAACATGAACCACATAACTCCTGGTGTGGTTTTGGACGAAGGAACTTTTTTTTTTTTAATTAACGCGGTCATAAACAAGTAATGTCTGATAAATATACAACTTTAATGTTTTCTGTAAAGGGAAATTTGCATCAATAACAAGGACCAAAAACAAAGAAAAGACACTAAAAGCACACTCTATCTGACCATTTTTCTACTTTGGTAAACATCCTTCACATTTTGTTGTATAAAGTAACAATATTTTTCCCAAGAGAAAAATATAATAGTGAAATAAAATAAAAGAAACGTAACAAAATATGCAAATTAGTTCAAGTATCTGTTTGCTGCCCCCGTCAAAAAGAGAAACAGAAATCCTTAGGGACTGTCCACATGAAGTTTTTTGGTCGAAACGGTGAAGTTTTTATTTGTTTTATTCGTTCTCGTCCACACGGAGTCGGAGTTTTGTGTGGGCGGGTTCCAGAGCAGAGAAAGCTGAGAATGCCGGCGTCGCGTTGTCGTGTGGACGAACAAACCGCAGCTTTTGGAAAACGATGACGTCGCAATCCCATCATCGCCAAGGTCCAATGATGTAGTGAAGGCCGCAGCCCTCGAACAAGCCTTTGGGGTCCGCAACAGCAGTACTGAAATCGGACAGGTGTAGCCCACGGAGCCACTCCCACTCCCACTAATACAGAATACACACACGGATCAATAACAAAGATTACACACGAGTAATTAAACTGTTGGATTTTCAGACCAAGTTATTCTAATAATTCTCATCCAAATCTTGTGGCTAAAAACGAAAAACTTATGTTTAACTAAAACAGCTCTATTTGTGTAAAAAAGGTTTCAGAAGAAGCGCGGTGATGCTCTTCGGGAAGGGAAGTCAGTAAAAAGATACAAAAAACCCAAGGCACTCACTGGTTAAAATAAAATGCCTTTATTAATTTACAGCATGTCTAAATGGCTGTATTTGTGGGCTTAATCTAAAATCGGCTAAATTACCTTAAAGTTTAAAAAAGCGGTGAAGAGCTCTGCATTATTAAATATTATTATCACTGTTAACAGCGCCACATACAGGTGTGGTGTATGTATTACATCGGTTTCACTCTGTGCTCCGTTTTCATCTGGACGTGAATATTTATTGATCCGACGTAAATATGTGGACGCAACATTTTTTGATCCAGGAGTGTTGTCGTGTGGATGTAGCTTTATCCTGTAGTTTAAAGTGCCTGACAAGTTACACTACTCATTTTACTAAAACACAATTAAGGCTACGTTCAGACTGCAGGGCTTAATGCTCAATTCCGATTTTTTTGTGAAATCCGATGTTTTTTCGAGGTCGTTCACATTTCCAATTAAATGTGACTTGTATGTGACTCCAGTGTGAACATTAAACGGCCCAAAAGTGTCCCACATGTGACACTGGAGACACGACGACGTCAACCGCAGCGAGCGTCTCTGTGTTTACAGAAGTTGTCCAAACATGGACGCGAGCATTGAGCACCTGGAGATTTTAAAGTTCCTCTCGTACCGGAGCCAGAACATGAACAACTTACTTGTTTTAAGGAGGAGATTGAGAAGGAGAAGGACGAGGTTTTTGGTCGTGGTGTTTTGTGGGGCAGCGGCAGCGACGTCCGTTGAAAGGAACGTGTGGATGTGGAGACGGAGCCAAGAGTGGTGAGTGGTGATGTGCTTCACTTCAGTGACACAGAGTTCATTAACAATTTTCGCCTACTTCAGCGCAGAATAGTGACGTTTGTGGTTTGTTGATAACGTGTAGGTGGATGAATGCACTTTGGCCGTTCAGACTGAAGTCACATGTCAAAAGATCAGATATGTATCGGTTTCAGGAGCACATATCCAAGTGTCCTGGGTCACATTTGAAAAAATTGGATCTATGTCGTTCAGACTGACATTAAAAGATCAGATACAGGAAAATAGGGGCCAAAAAATCGGATTTGGGTCACTTCAGGCTGCAGTCTGAAGATCATTACATTTAAGATTTTTGCAAAAACATTCACTCTTATTTTCCTAATTTCGATTTTTTAAAATTTTTATAATTTTTTTTTTTTGTAGGTTTAAAAGTTTAAGTTTAGGTTTATTTCCTGGTTGGAAATCAGACATGACACTAGGAAATTCCATAACCAAGCAAAACTCCTTCAATGTGCACAGAAAATATTATCTGACAAATACAAATAAACACAAATAATGTTGAAATAATGTTTAAAATAATATATTTTGGATAGAATTCTCCCAGTGTGATGCCATCCATGTTTTCGAACTCTCTACTTCCAGTAATTTTCAACATTTTCAACTCTTCTTCGCATCTGACCTGCACTCCACCAGAAAAGTTACACAGTGCAGCTTTAGTAGTGCGTTTGTGTGCCTGGTGTCTCCGGGTTAATCCCTCATCCACAAGTCAAACACACTCACAGCCCACTTGACCTGCTAATGGACGATTCAAGTCTGTTTCAGCTGCGTTTAACAGCCTCTGGGGTCATTCTAACGACTTTCTCCATTATGCATTACTGTCGCTATGGCAACACACCAGCTCTAAGTACACATAACCAGCTAAGTGGATCTTTTTAACTGTACATATTATAGTTTGTATTTACATGTATTTGTTTATAACTGCATAATATTGGTATGAAATGGTACAAATGTGCTGTTCTGACTCAGAGAAAGAAAGAGAAGGAATGTCTTAAAGGGACAGTCTGGAATTTTGGACACAGGACCTCATTTCCTAGTGATCCAGAGTGTTGGAGACGTGTGGAGACATTTTTTGAAATATTCCATCCAGTCCTTGCATTTGCAGAGGTCACTGGTGCTAGACCTTCGACTAGACTAAAATATATATGTAAATACAATTTTAAATTAAATAAAAATTAAACAAAATAAAATAAATAATACAAAATAATATTTTTTTATAATAAAAATAAAATTGAATAACCTAAAAATGAAATAAAAATAATAAAAAATAATAAACAATGAATAATAAAAATAAAATTGAATAAAAATAAAAATGAAATAAATAATAAAAAAAAATACTAAAAATAAAAATGAAAAACATAAAAATGAAATAAAAATAAAAATAAAAATGAAAAAATAAAAATAATAAAAACAAAAATTAAATAATTTTATATTATATATATATATATATATATATATATATATATATATATATATATATATTTTATGAATAACATAAAAATTTAATAAAATCAATAATAAAAATACTAAACATAAAACAATAAAAATAAAATTGAATAACGTAAAAATGAAATAAAATCAATAATAAAAAAATACTAAAAATAAAATGGAAAAATATTAAATTTAATGAAATAAATAATAAAAACGATAAAAATAAAATAATACAAAATAAAATTGAAGAACATAAAAATTAAATGAAATAAAATAAAAATAGGTATAATAAACTCAATTTCCTCTCAATATTTCCAAATCTCTTTCCCCTGAGAGTAATGACTGAATACACACAGACCCTGCATTTCCTCTGCATTTACCCACGGCCCGTTGCCACACACAGAGATACAGGTAGGAGACTAAGTGCTGTGAAACTACACGATTTACATGAGAACAGTACAAAGTGGAGTGGCCTTTCTGGTCCAGGCTCCACTCCACAACATCAGAGGAGGTTTGTGGTGACCTGCGGTTTCTACTTCCCAAACCAACCACTAAACCAACCACTCACACAAACTCAAGGAGAAGATCTACATTTTCTGTTTGGCATTTTTCAGCAATGTTTTGGTTTCGACAACATTTGAAGCACCGCAATTTCGAGCAAAGAATGACAATGACAATCAAAATATAGAAATTCAACTTCCTGTATGCAACATTTTCAGGAGTTCACATTCAAAAGACATACTATTTTAGTTAGTTTTAGTTTTAAAGTCTAGTCTATAGTCTAAAGTTTAGTCTAAAGTCTAGTTTTAAATTGTCAATCGCCATGGCAACAGTCCTCAATTTCTCATTCTCATTCTTTCTGAAACCCACGTTGGTCCCTCAACTTTTTAAAGTTCTAAGAGACAGATGTTATTGTGCGATAAATGCTGCTAAGAACTGCAAAACAAAGACACACACTGTAACTTTTCTGTTGGATGGAAATGTCATTAACTATAACTAATAACTAAATTATCGTGATATTGTATCGTCAAAAAGTCTCACAATAATATCATGGACCATCACAATATATAGAATTACAAGTTCAAGTTAAATGCATCGTTTTACAGCAGCAACATCTTATAAACATCAGAAAACTACATCTCCCATGATTCATTTCGGTGCAGACAACATGAAGTTATATGTTTTTTACTTGAATTCTTGGCATTATGATGGAAATAATTCACACCAAAATCTTATCAAGGTATTTTAAAAGCAAAAAAGTGTCATATTTACTATTATATCAGCCTCTTCAAAATATTACAATAAATATCGTACCGTGAGATTTGGATATCGTTACATCCCTGTGGAGACAAATGGAGAGGTGTCCGTAGTGCTTAAAGGTGCACTGTGTACTTTTTCAGTGGGGGGTCTGACATCTGCTTGCTTCCATTGTGATTTTATTGCTTTGCCTGGAATGCTCCACAGTAGGGCATTAAACTTAAATATTTTGGATGCATTTGTTTTGTAATTCAGTTGTTTTTTTAGCTGAAAAACATGCATTCTTATTGTATGCAGGTTTGAATCCGTGTATCATTCGTTCATTCGTTTTTCAAAATAAAAGCAAAAATAAAAAAATCAAAACCAAAACCAAAAAAACCAAAATGAAAAAAAAACAACAACACACAGATAATGATTTGTTTTTTCAGTTTTCGATTTGAAATGAATAATAACTTTTTCCGATTCCGTGACTTAAACTGCGATGCCGGACTAAACAGGACTGAACCAGGACTAAACTAGGTCTAAACCAGGTCTAAATCAGGTTTAAACCAGGACTGAACCTGATCTAAACCAGGTCTAAACCAGGTCTAAACCAGGTCTAAACCAGGTCTAAACCAGGACTAAACCAAGACTGAACCAGGTCTAAGACAAGACTAAATCAGGTCTAAACCAGGTTTAAATCAGGTGTAAATCAGGTCTAAATCAGGTCTAAACCAGGACTAAACCAGGTCTAAGCCAGTACCAAACCAGGACTGAACCAATTCTAAGCCAGGACCAAACCAGGACTAAACCGGGACTAAACCAGGTCTAAGCCAGGACCAAACCAGGACTAAACCGGGACTAAACCAGGTCTAAATCAGGTTTAAACCAGGACTGAACCTGGTCTAAACCAGGACTAAACCAAGACTGAACCAGGTCTAAGCCAGGACTAAATCAGGTCTAAATCAGGTCTAAACCAGGACTAAACCAGGTCTAAACCAGGTCTAAATCAGGTCTAAATCAGGTCTAAATCAGGTCTAAACCAGGTCTAAACCAGGACTAAACCAGGTCTAAACCAAAACTGAACCAAGACTAAACCGGTCTCAGTCCCGATTTCAATCCCGATCTTTACCTGGTCTGAGTCCTGGTCTGAGTCCGGCCCTGGACTGACCTGGTTTAGACCTGGTTTATTCCTGTCTTAGTCCGCATGCGGCACAAAAGTCCGGCATTGCAGTTTAAGTCATGGAAACTGAAAAAACAAATCATTATCCCTTTTTTCATTTTGGTTTTGGAGACAAATAATGAAGAAAATTGGTTGTTTTTTCGTTTTCTTATTTTTGGTTTTATTTTGAAGAACGAATGAACGAATGATACACGGATTTGCGTTGCCTCTCCACAGATCTGAACTGTAATGTGGCCTGATGGCGTCATATGCTTGTCCCCATAAGAACAGAAAAGTTTAATGCCATGAAGTGAAGACAAGTCGATGACAGACCCTGAAAACCTACATAGTGCACCTTTAACGTCGTGCGTAAAAGTTCTTTCCGGCGTTTAGCGACACGATTACGCATGCGCCAATTTGTAAGTTTCGCCCAAATCCGAGTTATTAGCCTGAATCAACACTCTCCAGACAGACGGGGCAGGTAGGTACACATGCATGAGCCGCGCGAGCCATTCTGTCCCGTGTCCTAATGACCGCGCGCGCGTTAATTCACCAACAACAGCGGCATAAAGGACCAGCCGAGCGCGCGACACGGTTTATGAGCGCGGAGAGGACACTTCAAATACCAGGTCCGGATCTGCCGACTCGGTGTCAGCTCATCAGCGCATTTCAAAAGAGGGGCCCGGGGGGACAATGGGGCTCCTCACACCTCCGTACGAACCCGCAGCCGCAGCCACGGTCAATAGAGAGAGAGCGAGCGCGCGCGAGCGGAGGAGGAGACGCCGGGAGCCCAAGTGACACCTCGAGTGACTTGAGGGCCCCGGAGCGGATGTGACACGTAGTTGTTGATGAGCGCTTTCCCACATCGCCCGCTGGGAATTAGACATAACGCACAGACAGCGGGTGCCAACGAATCTCTGACCATTACGCACGGATTACGCACGGATTACGCACGGTGGATCAGCGAGTTAAGAACGTGTGATCCGATGATTTACGCACGCGGCTGGACAGAATTAATGCGTCATAGAGTTGAGATCGAGATTTTATATTTTATTACTCATATTTCTATTTTATTTTAGACTTTTCCTTCTACACTAGTGGTCAAAAGTTTCAGAACCCCACACACTTTGTCACTGCACTCTGACATGAAAGTATAGGATAAATAAACAATTTGAGTTGAAAAATAAGAAGAGGTGGGACTTGCAAGCCGTGTCTTGGATTCGAGTCAGACTTGAGTCACTGTTTTTATGACTTGAGACTTGACTTGATAAAATGGACTAAGACTTGTGACTCGACTTGGACTTGAAGGTCGAAGCCTGTGACTTGAGAAGCACTTTTAAATCTGAATTCTTTCTATTTTGACGGTAATGATTCATACTAAGATCTTGTCAAGACATTTAAAAAGAAAAAAATTACTAAATTTATTTCTTCAACTCTTACATACTCTATAAATACTCGCATATAAATATACTATGATTTTTTTAAAGTACAATTTATCTTAAAAGTCGTATAAATTGCAAAAATCTAAACTATATTTGGTACTTTTTTGGTTTAAAGACTTGAAATGACTTGAAGCTCAAAGCAGACGACTTGGACTTGACTCGGACTTACGGGCCAGTGACTCGAGACTCGACTTGGACTTGCTTGTATTTGACTTGGGACTTCAGGTCAAAGACTTGAGACTTACTTGAGACTTGCAAAACGATTTGACGACTTGGTTCCATCTCTGAAAATAATCATCATGGAATCAATTTTTAGACCAAAACGTTTTCTAAACTAGTCACCTTTGTCAGACATAACAGCTGAACACACTCGTGGCTCGTTCTTTTTACAACAGAAATCAAATATTCTTCAGAAAGTTCTTCCCGAGTCTGTTGCAGAAGTTTCCATAAATGTGTGGCACTTGTAGGTCGCTTCACTTTTCTTTCCAGTTCATCCCAAACCAGCTCGATGGGGTTTAAGTCTGGACACTGTGCTGGACTGTCCATGTTTTCAAGTTTTACCATCTTGTTCTTTTTTCCTGAGGTAGTTTTGGCAGAGCTTGGACTTGTGTTTTGTATCTTTTATCTTTTTTTAAACCTCTGTCTGTTCAGTTCTTACTTTTGTACCATTTATTACTCTTCATTGGACTTGCACGACTTGAATTGCGATAAATAACTGGAAAAATTCAGATTCAGATGTTGTCAGAAGTCTCAAGAATGTTCAAAAAGATAATTATGTCACAGATTTTAATCTCATACCGCAACTGTTTATCTTAGCTTTTGTGGGGAGGGGGGTGGAAGGAAATGTGGGATTGTTTTTAATCACTGTAAATCGCTTTGTTTTGCATTTTTTGGTATGAAAAGCGCTCTATAAATAAAGTTTGATTGATTTGTATTAGTGTTACAAAGCCCACAATGCCATTCAGTTTGATTTATTTTCGTAAAGGCCAAAATCACAGCAGCAGTCGCCACAAAATTTCACAGAATTGTCGATTTAAATAACAGAAAGTCAGGAAATCAAACAGTGAAACAGTCGTTGGTCGAGACAATCCATGGAGATAAGTCAAGTTTTAGTATTAAGTTCAGTAAACTACACCAATCTTTAGGCTTTATAAGCTCACCAAAAGATGAACGAACGAATGAATAAATAAATAAATATGTATTACAAAAGTGGCACGAAATAGTTAAACATTCAGAACAACTTTTGCGGATCCAGCACCTTCATTTATAGAGTGTGGTTTGACTATTTTATGACACTTTTACACTGCGCAAAATCAAACACCAGACAACTTCTGACACTGTAATAATAATTTAAATGATTATTGACAATCTTATTTTGATTTGCTCAACTTCTGAAACATGCTGGGCTCATATGACAAGTAGGGATGTGCAAAAATATCAAAATATTGTATAGTTTAATGTGATTATACAGTATCGATATCATGGGCTGCTGTATTGATCACGGAGATTATTTTTTAGTATGTTTTAGTAAATTATTTTGTTACAGCTACAGTTTGTTGCTTGTTTAGAGGAAGGAAACTCGTTTATGTGTCACATTTGACATTTTCTCTGTTTTGAGGATTAAAATGTTTGTGTTTTATATGAACTTTGCACAATAATTGGTTTAACAAAGACTTTTAGTGTCACAGCCATGATTTAGCCTTTTTTTTATTGAACCGTATCGATTCGATATTAAATATATCATATCGAATGGTATTGAATCAAAAGTTCATTGTATCGTGGTATGTATCGTATCGGCAACTTCTTAATGATACCAGCCCCAGTGACAAGTGTTGAATTAAAATGAGAGTTAACATTCACACTTGTGGTTGGTTAAATAATTCTATAACAGAACTTGGCATTTATACACAAACATATAATATATTTGGGGATTTTAGTTTTGGATATTTCTTATATTTTAAAACACTTAATCGATGAGGGAATATTGGCTCCAGCAACATCAGAACATCCAAAAATGTGAAAAGAAAACCATCAATAGCTCTTAACTCAACCTGTAGCTCGCCAAAGGATTTTGAAATTATACCATTGTGCTGATGACTTTTTTTTTTTTTTTTTTGTGCACATAAAGCAGATGTCTCAGAGAAAAACAATTAGTAGTAATATAATGTGACTTCTTTTTTACCCCCCCAAAAATAATAATACTAATAAAATAAAATATATAAAAAATAAAAAGAATAAATAAATAAATAAATAAAATAAATCAAAATTTAATAAAATAAATAAATAAGAAGAGAAAAGAGGGAAATACTTTTTTCCTTTTTTTTTTTACCCCCCCCAAAAAATACTAATAAAATAAAAAATATAAAAAAATGAAAAGAATAAACAAAAACATACATATTTAAATAAATATATAAATAAAATTAAAAAAAATATATATATAAATAAATAAAAAGAGAAAAGAGGGAAATACTTTTTTTTTCCTTTTTTTTGTTTTTTTTTTTAATAATAACAAAAATTTGGTTCATTACATGTCTATTATTGTAAATGTCTGAAGCCCAACTTTTTGCACTAATAAATGCACAGCGGTTTATGTTTCCACCCAAAGGCTCACCCTCTTTCTTATAATGATGTTAATTTTTTGCAGCCACTAAAATGAGCAGTTCTCTGGCATTTTTGTTTTGTAAATGAGCTCACCAGAGGAAAAAGGTTGGAGACTTAACTCTTAACTGTCTTAACTCTTAAAGATGCATTGTGTAACTTGTTAATTGTTGGCGCTGCTTGCCTCCATGGAATGTTATGGATTGCCTGGAATGTTCCACACTATGGCATCAAGCATATCTATCTCCATGGAGACGGAGATGTGCCAGTAAGCCAAGTTACAAGTAAAATCTGAAGAGTTTTGTTCAAGTTTTTCGGTGAAACAAAACTGTAATTGAACAAATGCAAGATGGCTAAGTTTAATGTCAAACTGTGGAAAATTACAAAGCAAAACTGTGTAATTTCTACGAAGGCATGAAAGTTACGCAGTGCAGCTTTACCGCCACTGAAGCTCGGGGGTAGTAGAAAGTGTCAGAGCACTCACCGATCTGCATGACGCGTCCAAACACAGAGGTATTGTCCACGGTGGAGCAGTTCCACCTCCTCTGTCTGAACTGGTACTGACATTCTTTGATTCCGGTTTTGGCTCCGTCTCCGATGTACATCATGTGGTCCTGGTAGAGCTGGCACAGTTTCCTCTGACCCTGGAGCAACAGAGGAACACAGAGGAGCCAACGTAAGAGCAGTGGATCGTAAAGAATGTGTATAACAATCGTTTGGATGTTGGCGACGTTTGAACAGGTCATGCTCGCTTTTATCTTCTCGTTTAGACAACTGTAACTGTAACGCACTTTTCTCCAGAATCAGCAACTGTAAACTTTCTTGCTTGCAGTTAGTCCAAAATTCTCCTGCGTGACTTTTATCTAGAGCCAAAAAACTTGAACACATTACCCCGATTTTAGTGTAGTTGCACCGGCTTCGAGCTGATTTAAAGATTTATTAGTTGTTATTAAAACTTTGAATGGACACACAAAACATCTCGGACCTCATCCAAATTTACACGACCTAGTGCCTCTGCTCATTTTCGTTTCTCTCCAGCGACTAGGTCAGGAACCGGAATACACTAAACAGTTCGCAAAAAACTCAAAAGTGCGAGTTCGGGCACCAGCCAATCAGCAAAGAGCCATACATTTTGTGTTGGCAATGATTCCCGAGATCGAGGATTTAAAGCTGGAACAAAGAGAATGTTTGGTGAATTTTATCAAGGGGAAAGACGTTATTGTCCTTCTTCCTACGAGATTTGGGAAAAGCTTAATATATCACGACCAAATAGCAGCGATTAGTTAAATAAATGGACAGTTCAGAATTTTGGACATAGGACCTCATTTCCTAGTGATCCAGAGTGTTGGAGACGTGTGGAGACACTTTTTAAAAATATTCCATCCAGTCCTTGTATTTACAGAAGTCGCTGGTGCTAGACTAATGCATGTCAATGGTCATAGTTTATCCTGCCACTAAAAACAGTCTTACCCACTCCACAAAACACCCGAAGAAAATCTATTATTACACCAGACTGTCCATGTAAATGTCTGTGTCAATAGAATAATTTTAGAAGTAAAACCAACCTTGCATTTGAAGGATTTATGTCTGAGCAGCAGCAGTGAGTTGTACTTCCTGATAGAAGCTCGACAGCGGCGGACTGATATCACCGAGCACCTATCTTACCGGCAAAGTAAAATTTTGCTGCTGCTGAGAAAATAGTCCCTCAACGTGCGACGATTCATGCGATGCAAGAATAGTTTTATTTCAGGCCATGTTTATATGATGACGGTCTGAGCAGAAGACGCAAAAGTGGCGTCGCGTCTTCACTTTTTATTTTGTGTTTAGACAAGCGTTTTCAGGAGTAAATCTGCGTGCATACGGTGACGCAAAAGTGTGTGGAATTCAACTGGAGATGTTTGTACTTAAAGCAACAAGAGCATCTTTGGAAATACAGAACGTTTTCACGCTACACATTTTCATCAGCTTCTCCTTCCACAAACTTGTCCCACCATCGACTGGTTCTCCAGGTCTCGTCCAGATCCGTCCTGACTCACCTGCGACGACCTGGTGCATCCAGAATTTGACAGAGGTGATTACAGATCCTTCTCTGTTCACTAATAGTATCTCTGCAGATTCTCTACATTTGTTGGGAGCCTCCTGTAAGTTTATTAGAGCTGCCAGACGCAAGGAAATGATCCGACATGTTTGTTTCTGTGTACTGTTTGTATGTGACATAAACATGTACTCGACCTGAGCAGATCTGACCGGAGTTTTGTGTCTTGGGCAGTGTAGATGGAAACACAACGATGGAGAGTATTCAACTTTTCCACTCTGGAGGATGGTTTCAGATTTTTGCATTTTTAAGCCCCAAAAACAGCATCACTGTCTAAACAAAAGGCACCTCAGATAAAATATTTACTCGTTCTTACCGTCAAACATTATTCTATCGACACAAACATTTACATGGACAGTCTGGTGTAATAATAGATTTTCTTTGGGTGTTTTGTGGAGTGGGTAAAACTGTTTTTAGTGGCAGAATAACTATGACCATTGACAGCGACCTCTGCAAACACAAGGACTGGATGGAATATTTTAAAAAGTGTCTCCACACGTCTCCAACACTCTGGATCACGAGGAAATGAGCTCCTATGTCCAAAATTCTGGACTGTCCCTTTAATCCCTGTACCCACATTCGGTTGGTAATGTCCACTCATATAAAGTCACACGTATAAGGCAACAACGACACAGTTTCTTACCTGTGAGAGACCAGAGAGTTGACTGCAAAGAGGCTGCGCTCCGATGATGTACATTTCTGGACGCTGGATTGAAGTCATCGCCATAGACCTGAGGCACAAGAAACATTTAGTCAAAATAAACACACACAACCAGGACAGGGGCAGTCACTCTCCAAAAGTTGCATATACGGTATTATTATTACTTTTTTATATCTAGAATTTGTTCAACCTTTTTAACAATATTCCCCAGATATTTATTAACTAACTGTAATATTTTGTTTATAGAGTTAAAGGGTTCATATTACGCTATTTTATGATCTATGTCACAGGTGTCAAACATACGGCCCGGGGGCCAGATCCGGCCCCCCAAGACCTTTAATCTGGCCCTCGGCTGATTTTCTACTAAAATATTTTAATTATATTTTCTATTAAAATATTGATAATTTTCTGCGGTGTTTATCACAGCAGCGTCTCCAGCGTCTCTGTACGTGGCTCCTCCCACCAGAGCAGCACAAATGAAGACTTGTCTCTTTCCAAACGCTCTTAAAGGACGATCGTTTTGACTGTTGACCGTGACACCCTCATCAGAAAAATGTCAAAAATGAGAAAAGTGGATCCGAGTGCAGGATTTTACAAGAAAAACTGACTTATTCCTATTTGCATACAAGTTCATGTTAAAACATTGTGTTGAAATTAAATTTTTCTTAAAGTTTCAGATTGTTCATAATAATATAATATTATAATAAGAAAGAGTTAATCAATTAAAAAAGATTTCTGTAATAGATTTGTGTTTCTCTGTACAAATATTTGAACTTATTGTTATTTATGAGTTTTCTGATCCGGCCCCTTTGGGATACGGTTGGATACGGCCCCCGGACCAAAATGAGTTTGACACCCCTGATCTATGTTCTCATGTTGTTTTCTTGTCACAAACAGACCTGGAGTTCTGTTTTGTTTAATTTACACATGTTTAAACACACAATTCTTGCATGCTTTAGCTTCTCTCAAACAGAAAACACTCTGTTCCAACTTGTGATGTCATGTGGTAATACAGGAAGTGCTCCACTGTGTTTCTAAACTCCATACGCCTTCAGAAGCAACATTTGGATCATTTCAGACCTGGAATTTCCAATCTCTACTGAACAAAAAGTAAACGGGAAAAAGCTGTAGACTTGAAAACCACCACTTCATGACATCACAAGGTGGAACGGAGCGTTTTGAACTTTGGAGATGTAAACAGACTTAGGTGGTATCCACACAACAACGTTTTTTGGTCTAAACGATTAAGTTTTTGAGAACAGGTTCCAGAGTGGAGAAATCTGAGAACGGCGGTGTTGCGTTGTCGTGTGGTCAAGCGAACCTCAGCTTTTGGAAAACGATGACGTCTCGACCTCGTCATCGTCACATGACCAGAAGAGAACCCCACGCAGGAAGGACTTTATGTGCATTTTTTGAGTATCCTGGTTTCGTTATGGTGCATGTAAACACAGTATCCCAAATAAGGCATGAGAAACTGGGACACTGTAGCTGGTATATTCCGATAGTAACCAAGACACTGTGACATATATTCGCAGTATCTCGAGTACTGCCATAACCGGGATACTGATGTGCATGTGTCCACACTCCATCAGTGGTAATGGCCAGCAACATTTTTGGGGGGCCCCTCCAAGTTCAGGAGCTCTAAGCGGCTGCCTACTTTTACCAAATGGTAGCGCCGCCTCTGTGTATTACATCGGTTTCACTCAGTTGTAGTGAGGATGTGAATATTTATTGATCTGACACGTGTGCGGACTTGGAAAAAAAAAAAAAAAAAGGGACGTAGCCTAATAATAACGCAGGTTTACTCAGACATGTGAAACAAAACACAACTCCAGGTCTGATTTCGGTGAGATAACAACATTCTAACGTGACTTACAGCGTCAAATTTGTGTAATATAGGACGTTTAAGTTTGCGTACATACTTTTGGTTCACAAATGCCAAAAATGTTCCACTCCAACAGAGGGACAGGTGACACATTCCTAGGATATGGCCCTGTAGTATAAAGGGCCATAGGAAGTGGTCAACTCCAATGGCCCCACTTAAAACACCACGAGGCACACAGTGAATTGTCAGTAATAATCTACGAGAATCTTCTGGTAAAATGACGTACACTGAATTTGCACACGCTACATGTGCCTCAGTCATCATAACTCGTCTCGGAGACCAGCAGAGCGTTTGGTGAAGTTTGGCTGAAGCGCGGTTAATGAGGGTTAGAGCAGCAGGTTACCACACGCCATTTGGGCAGTGGCCAGGGTAAATATTGTGACAGAGCCTTCACATTTGTTCCATTCAGCGCCGGTGCCCTGTGCGCCGGGCGAGGGGGACCTCACGGCGTGACGCAAAGCAACCCCCCACCACGCGCACGCACACGCACGCGCACGAGAGACGACACCAAACAGCGGTATGCGTCCTATAAGTCCAGCTCTGTAGTCCAAAAGCGTGCGTAATCGCGTGCGTAATTGCGCGTAAAGATGCGTAACAGTTAGAAAACTCGAATAAAACCACACAAAACACATTCAGTCAGATTAGTGATTTGTTTCCACGCGATGTCATTCACCCACTTGCACATACACAGAGAATTAATCACTACAATCATTAATTACTCACCACCACGAGCCGGCGTCCACGAGCAGCATCTGGGAGCTGCACGTGAGGAAGGCGAGGGTCAGGAGGAGATGCAGGACAGCTCCGCGCGCCCTCCACCGGACCGAGCCGTGCTCCATACTCCGCCGGGGGCAAGTGCTCTGCTGTGGGGACATGGCACAAGGACACGTCGTGGTCAGTGCGGTTCTCTCCGGGCACCGTCCCTCTGTTCAGTTTCGTACAGTCCAAACGACGAAAACAAAACTAAACTGCCATGAGATGAAAAAAAAAAAAAGTTTCCTAGGAGTGTAAAACGCGTTATAAATGTAAAAAGTTTTGAAGTCTTTGGTTAAAACTCCGTGCGTAATGGAGTTGTAGTAGTTTTACGCACAAGGCGCAAATAGAGAGACAGAACCCTCGTCTCTTTTTTTCCCTTTTCTTTTTTTTTACTGAAACTCCAAAGTGAAAAACTGAAGTCCTCTCCGCGGTGGTGTCAGTGAAGGGAAATAAACAGTAATTAGTTTGGACGCGGCTGTTCCCTTTGCTTCCTGTCCCTCTTGGCCTCTGAACCTCAGTGTGTCTGCGCCGCGCAGCGCTCTCTCAAATCTCCTCCTGCCTCGCCCCCTCTCCACCCCAGAAACCCCCCACCACCCCCATCCCCACCTCTACCTCCACCCCCACCCCCACTAAGCCCCAAACATCACGGGCCCACGAGCGCGTGCGCACAAGACATCACGAGGGATAGAAGGAGGATGATGAAAAGCACCTGTCACTGCTGGAATATTCAGATAAACGTAAAGATCAAACAACGACCTTAAAACCAGTTCAGAGTCAGAAAAGTTTTATTGTCATTCTCAATTAACAAAATTACACAACTTGCTTCACAACTTACAAGTGTCAGAAAATGTAACAATGAACATAAACTCGTGAAGAATAATAAAAAGAACGGCATGTGTTAAAAATAAGATAAAAAAATAGACTTTGGATATGATATGGTCAGTGTTGGGGAGTAACAGATTACATGTACCAGAGTTACGTAATCAGAGTACAAATTATGAGTAACTGTATTCAGTTACAGTTACTGTTTCAGTGAGTGGTAATTGGATTACAGTTACTTTGTTGAAATAAATTGATTACACGGCGGGATTTTCCCGTTTTCACATTTTGGGATATATCCTCCTCCTTTTTTTTCCTTTTTTTCCCTGTAATTCCACTCATTGCCAGACACTAAACCAGGTCTAAACCAGATCTAAAACCAGATCTAAAACCAGGTCTAAACCAGGTCTAAAACCAAGTCTAAACTAGGTCTAAACCAGGTCTAAACCAGGTCTAAACCAGGTCTAAACCAGGTCTAAAACCAGGTCTAAACCAGGTCTAAAACAAGTCTAAACCAGGTCTAAACCAGGTCTAAAACCAAGGTCTAAACTAGGTCTAAACCAGGTCTAAACCAGGTCTAAACCAGGTCTAAACCAGGTCTAAACTAGGCCTAAAC
Organism: Boleophthalmus pectinirostris; assembly: GCF_026225935.1. Classification (NCBI taxonomy): domain Eukaryota; kingdom Metazoa; phylum Chordata; class Actinopteri; order Gobiiformes; family Gobiidae; genus Boleophthalmus; species Boleophthalmus pectinirostris. The sequence goes on from NW_026571133.1 coordinate 3,277,530, forward strand.
TAGGCCTAAACCAGGTCTAAACCAGGTCTAAACCAGGTCTAAACTAAGGCCTAAACCAGGTCTAAACCAGGTCTAAACCAGGTCTAAAACCAACTCTAAACTAGGTCTAAACCAGGTCTAAACCAGGTCTAAACCAGGTCTAAAACCAACTCTAAACTAGGACTACACCAGGACTAAAACCAGGTCTAAACCAGGTCTGCTTTAGATCTGGTTTTGGGACCATTTAAAGTCACTGAACTTGATTTTTTTTGGGTCTTAAAACAGTAAAAAACAAAACTAGTTCATTTAAAACAGTTTGCAGTGGTTTAAATGCATTCAGAAGAGCCTAATTATTCACAGAGAAGAGCATTTTTCAAGCGCTTTTCACAACTTTCAGAGACCACAGCGGAGTTTTGTCGTCACAGTAATGGCATGACAATATTTTACACCACTAAAACACAAATCATGTTATAAAAACGCAGTGAAAGTTTCATTCTGTTGATGTAATTTACAGAAATGCAGACATTTTTTTGTTGTTGTTGCTGTGCTTGGATATTACTCAGTTTTACCAGTTATATTGTTGGTTAAGTCGGGGATACGGTGCAGACAAAACACACAAGATCTTAACATAAAACGGACTTAAACTCACTTAAATGTACAGTACAGGTCAAAACTTTTAGAACACCCTAATTTTTCCAGTTATTTATTTTAACTCAAGTCCAACGAAGAGCTTGAAATGGTACAAAGGTAAGAACTGAACAGCCAGAGGTAAAAAAAAAGATGAAAGACACAAAACACAAGTCCAAGCTCTGCCAAAACTACCTCAGGAAAAAAGAACAAGATGGTAAAACTTGAAAACATGGAGTGTCCAGCAGCACAGTGTCCAGACTTAAACCCCGTCGAGCTGGTTTGGGATGAACTGGACAGAAGAGTGAAGCGACCTACAGTGAACTTCTGCAACAGACTTGGGAAGAACTTTCTGAAGAATATTTGATTTCTTTTGTAAAAAGAACGAGCCACGGGTGTGTTCAGCTGTTCTATCTGCCAAAGGTGGACACTTTCATGAATCAAAAGTTTAGAATATGTTTTGTAAAACTGGAAAAAGTGTAGTGTTCTAAAGCTTTTGTATATAAAGTTTGGGCAAAACAACAACGTAAATGCACCAGCGTCTTTGTATTTTTGCTTATTTAGAATTTAATCTTACCTTTTGTATTATTGTTCTTTATTATTATATTATTTTGTGATGTGTGAGCGACTGTGTCCAAATTATTTCCCTTGTGGATCAATAAAATCAGTCTAAAACCTTAGTAGACATGAACTATCCAGTGTTGGGAAGGTGACTTTTAAAATGTATTCCTCTACAGATTACAGATTACATACCCCAAAATGTAGTTTGTAACGTAATCCATTAAATTACTTAAAGTGAGTAATGTAATCTGAATACTTTGGATTACTTCATTTGCTGTAGAGAAGAGGAGGAGACACGGTTCGACGAGCATGAATTTTAGTCTGTTAAATCCTGTTTTAGTCCTGGTTTAGACCTGGTTTATTCCTGGGTTTGACCTGGTTTAGTTTTAGTCCTGGTTTAGTTTGATAGACCTGGTTTAGTCCTGTTTAGTCCTGGTTTAGTCTGGTTTCCTGGTTTAGACCTGGTTTAGACCTGGTTTAGTCCTGGTTTAGACCTGGTTTAGACCTGGTTTAGTGGTTAGTCTGGGTTTGACCTGGTTTAGACCTTTAACTGGTTTACTGGTTTACCTGGTTTAGACCTGTTTAGTTTCCTGGTTTACCTTAGACCTGGTTTACCTGGTTTAGTCCTGGTTTAGTCCTGGTAGACCTGGTTTAGTCCTGGTTTAGACCTGGTTTAGTCCTGGTTTAGTCCTGGTTTAGTTTACCTGGTTTGACCTGGTTTAGACCTGGTTTAGTCCTGGTTTAGACCTGGTTAGACCTGGGTTTGACCTGGTTTAGTCTGGTTTAGTGCTGGTTTAGACCTGGTTTAGACTGGTTTTCTTGGTTTGACCTGTTTAGTCTTGTTTACCTGGTTTGTTGACCTGGTTTAGACCTGGTTTAGTCCTTTTGACCTGTTTAGACCTGGTTTAGTCCTGGTTTAGACCTGGTTTAGTTTGACCTGGTTTAGTTCCTGGTTTAGTCCTGGTTTAGACCTGGTTTAGTCCTATTTAGTCCTGGTTTAGTCCTGGTTTGTTCTTGGGTTTGACCTGGTTTAGTCTGGTTTAGTCCTGGTTTAGTCCTGGTTTGTCCTGGTTTAGTCCTGGTTTAGACCTGGTTTATTCCTGGTTTAGACCTGGTTTAGTCCTGGTTTATTCCTGGGTTTGACCTGGTTTAGTCCTGGTTTAGTCCTGGTTTAGTCCTGGTTTAGTCCTGGTTTAGACCTGGTTTAGACCTGGATTTAGTCCTGGTTTAGCCCAAAATGTGAAAACAGGAAAATATCACCATGTAATCCATTAATTTCAACAAAGTAACTGTAATCCAATTACCACTCACTGAAACAGTAACTGTAACTGAATACAGTTACTCATAATTTGTACTCTGATTACGTAACTCCGGTACATGTAATCTGTTACTCCCCAACACTGGAAGTATTAAGAGAAAGAGAGATAAAACAGGTTAAAGTGTAAAAACTCAAAAGTCCGGACTCTGGAATTACACTTTTAATCGTCAAAGTTCCGCAGTATCGACAGAGACAGAAGACAGAGGAGGTTTGTCGGGGTATTACGAAGCTCTTTGAGGGACATGTCACCTCGGTGTAGTACATTTGTTAACAATCATGAGGGCTGATTGTATACGGTGTCAAAGTAATAGAGGGGAGAGTGACTGCGCCCTGGCTCCGGCGGCGGCGGCGCGCGCGGGGGGATGGGTTTAGGGTTGAGGGTTTAGAGCCCCAATCCTGGTTCATGTGTGTCAAATTCCTTTTAGGAGCTGGAGTGAATGATTTGTTTAAATAAAAGGTGAGCGCTTCAAAAAACACTTAATCCCCTCTACTTTACTTCTCTGAGCGAAAATAAGCGGCTGCTGTGCCAATCCAGAACGTCTCCTCTGCGTACGCGTAATTACGCAAAAGTTACGCATTCATTAAGCGAAATTTTAGAAAGTTAAACCAATCTTTTAAGCATTTTTAAACACATTTTGATGTATCTAAGGTCAATTGTCACATCAGATAACAGAAAGCAATAAAAACAAGTAAATGTCTGTAATAAATTATGTATTAGGCAACTTTAATAATATTTTTTTTTCTTGTTTAATACGTTTCTTTGTGTTTTCATAGTTTGGTTTTGATTTGTTTTTGCACTAGCCTATTCCTTTTTCTTTCTTTTTTTAAATTCTTTGCATACACTGAAAAAAAAAAACAATGTCTAGGTAAGATAAAATGACTAAAATTATTTATTTTTCTTCAAATATTTTACTTTATTTGAATAGAATTAGCTTGACAAGTAAAATTATCTACCAATCTAAGTGTGTTTTTCTTAATTCAAGAAGCAATATTCTATTTTGTTTCTTATTTTAAGTGCAAAAAGTTGTTGTTTATCTTAATTTAAGTGCAGCAAGATGTATTTTCATATTTTAAGTACAAAAAGTCTTGTTCCATTAGCAGATAATTTCACTTTTCAGGTGAAATGGACTCAAATCATGATAAAACTTCATCTTAACTTGACTAGATTTGTTATTGCGCATTGTTATAAACTGAATTCGATTTATTTTCGTCAGATAAAAACAAAACACACACACATGCTCGCGTACGTAGCCACGAGCGCGCAGACAGACGCACACAAACAAACGCAGGCGGCTCCGAGTCCTGGAGTCCCGATGTGTGTTTGAGCCAAAGAAAAGGCGTGTTCCGGCGAGTTTCTCTCCTTTAATTCGTAACGTGGCCCGAGACAAACTTGCGCGAGGGTCGGTGGGCGGTGAAGCCTTTGATCTGGCTCAATGCGTCTCGAGAGGAGAGCGTCTCCAGCAGCCGAAGGTGGGCACTAAGATTAGCCCGGGGCCCCTGGATCCGCTCACACAGAAAACACACACACGCGGTTTTACGCACGGTTTTACGCACGGCAGAAACCCAAATGCTTTAAAAGTTCGCGTTTTCAGAGCTGAATTTAAAGTCGCAATGTGTAACTTTTGTGGTGGAGGATCTGCTAAACTCTTTTCTTTATTGGATATGTTATTGCTTTGTCTGGAATGTTCCACAGTATGGCATTTAACAGCTTTCAACATTATAGTCAATTCCAGGTGGTTTTATCGCTCAAAAATACCTAGAAAAACTGAAATTCTGACTGTGAGCGGGGTCGCCTCTCCACAGATCTGACCTGTAACTTGGTCCAGTTTGGTCTCCGTGGAGATAGAAAGGTTTAAAGCCATACTGTGAAACATTCCAGACAAAGCAATGGAGGAAAACATTTGACAGACGCACCACCAGAAAAGCTTAGACTCCGACTTCGACAAACTTTATTGATCCACAAGGGAAATTATTTGGACACAGTAGCACAAACATCACAATAAATATAATAACAAAGAGTAAAAAGTTACATAGTGCACCTTTAAATAAGCAAAACATGTAGAAATGTCCAAATAGTTACCAAGAAAGTAGAGGAAAGTGACTTGCAAAGTGAACCTTGAGTGTGAAAAGCAGGCAAATGAAGACACCCGAGGCACGGCAGTTTGTGTCATAAATTAAGTCTTTTATTTTACAGAGAGAGACAGGCATTTCCATAAAGCGTGTACTTGTCTGGGCAGATTTTAGTGAATGAAAATCCCAAACAGTTCAGTCCGAATTCACAGAAATGTTCTGATGTTACACTTGAAAGTTTTGTTTACATAAAGATTAGCAGGTCATATGTTCCATCCCATATTACGCTTCTATTTTCTGATCTATGTTATAATGTTGTTTCCTCATCACAAACAGATCTGGAGTTGTGTTTTTGTTTCAGTCAAACATGTTTAAAGATCCGATATTACCCAAAATTGACTCTTGTGAGCTTTAAATCATGTTAGAATGTTGTAAACTCCTCACAAACAGACCTGGAGTTGTGTTTTAGTTTCATTCACACATGTTTAACACACAGATCCTGCATATTTAAAGTTCTTTAGAGTTCTTGTCTCAAATAGAAAACACTGTGTTCCAACTTGTGATGTCATGTGGTAATACACAAAAGCACTAATCCTAACCCTAGTGTTTTTAAACTCCACACACCTTCACTAGAATCATTTGGATCATTTCAGCCCTGGAATTGTCCATTTCTACTGAACTAAAGGTAAAAAGGAGATGTTAACTCGAAAACTACCGCTTCATGAAGTCATAAGATGGAACAGAGCATTTTGAGCTTTGGAGTTGTAGACCAGTGTTTCCCAAACTTTTTTTTTCTGGGGACCCATTAAAAGTCCTTAAAAGTTAAAAGTCCTTAAATAAAAAAAGTTAAAAGGTCCCTAAAAGTTAAAAGTCCTTAAAAGTTAAAAGTAAAAGTTCTGGGGACCCATTAAAAGTCACAAACCTTCATGACCCAAGTCAATTGACATTATTCATAAATCACAAAATAAATCTGTGGCCATTACTGAACATTAATGAGGATATTTTATTGTTGACTGAGTGACCGTGTCTCTCTGAACAATTAGTATTACTCAAGTTTTAAACGATGAAAAATTGAAATTGAAGCAGCAATAAAAGGATCCATAAGTCGTCTATTTGGACATTAAATGTAGAACATTTCTTTTTCTTTTCAACATAGAATCGAACCAGCAATATTAGTCTAGAACTGCCTATTAGTAGAACTGTATATTGCAGATCGTGACAAGGTGACCCCCCCAAAAAAAATCTCTTGGGGAAACAATGAACTCCAGGTCTGTTTTTGCTGGAGTAACAACATTAAAACATGACTAAAATCACAGAGGTGGGACCAAGTCTCAAGTAAGTCCCAAGTCTTTGACCTCAAGTCCGAGTCAAGTCCCAAGTCAAACACAGGCAAGCCAAAGTCGAGTCTCGAGTCACTGGCCCATAAGTCCAAGTCAAGTCCAAGTTGTCTGCTTTGAGCTTCAAGTCATTTCAAGTCTTTAAACCAAAATACCAAATATCACTTAGATTTTTGGAATTAATTTGACTTTTAAGATAAATTGTACTTAAAAAATCATAGTATATTTATTTGTGAGTATTTATAGGGTCTGTAAGAGTTGTAGAAATGAATTTAGTTCATTTTAAAATTTTTTAAAAGTCTTGACAAGATCTTAGTCTGAATCATTACGGTCAAAATAGAAAAAAAAAAATAAGATTTAAAAGTGCTTCTCAAGTCACAGGCCTCACGTCTAAAGTCACTGACCTTTAAGTCCAAGTCGAGTCCCAAGTCTTAGTCCATTTTATCAAGTCCCAAAAACAGTCACTCAAGTCTGACTCGAGCCCAAGTCACGACTAAAAGCTCACAAGAGACAATTTTAAGCAATATCGGACCTTTAAAGTCTGTGCGTAAAAGTGTGCGTAAAAGCTGTATTACGCAGAGGCATATAACGAAAGCAGTAGAAATACATGAACAGAAAGCACATGACAACGTATTAACTCAAGAAAATTGTTAGTTAGTGATGCAAATACACACACAACACTTTTATATTTGCAGTTACACGTTTTAACAGATCCGTGCCATTTACGCGTAATAGTGTCCTCTCAGCGCGCACGGGAAAATGAACCCTTAGGTCTTTATCTGCGCTATTGACTCATGCCGTGTGATCTGTGAAATCGCTTGTAAGCCCCTCGGAGGTATTGCTGAAAGGTGTTTGGTGGAGCAGAGTCGGATGTCACTCGTCTCTGCATGACAAAAGCCCTCCGCGTCTGAAGTGATGTAACTGGCTGCGCTCAATAAACATCTGCCGCGGCCCGGTTTTGGGTCAAAGTCAGGGTGAGAGGCGCAATCAACAATAGAACAATGCGTCGGTGAGTCTGTCCGTGTGGTTAATGTTTAATGGCAGGTAATGTAAGGCGTACGCGTCTCCGCAGCGCGTCTCTCAGCACAACAGGTCCGACCGTCTGCGCTCCAATCCACGACAGAAAGAGAGAAAAGAGAGAAAAAAAGAGGTCACCGCTCTCACCTGCTGTTAAAGTACTGGTTTGGGCACTTTAGGTACGAGACGATAATAAAAATACACTAACCAGCTGCTCGTTTGGGGGATTTGGTAAAAGAGAGTTTTGGTGAGGCTCGTGAGACGCATTCAAAAGTTTTAATATCCAACTTAGCGTGAAAGTCTAAAAGCAATAAAGTTTTCATTTCCAAAAACGTCCCATATGAAAAAAGAAATGTTAAAGCCTTATAATTTAGCCTATTGTTCATCTAGCAGTCGTTTATGAGTAAATCTCTCCAGCTACACTTAAAAAATAAATAAATAAATGTGTAGTAAAAACAAAACAAAACAAAAAACTTTGGTTGGATAAGGAAATTGGATAGTAATGGATCAAGGTGAACTATCTAGTTTTGTGGTCAAGAACACACTAATCGAGACCAAGACCAGTCCAAGACCACAGGGTTCCAAGACCAGGACAAGACCAAGACCTCTGAGGGTTGAGACCGAGCCAAGACCAAGACTTTAAAGGCCAAAACCAAGACAAAACTGAGACCACGGCCCATTGAGACCAAATTGAGACCATCCATCCATTTTCTTCCGCTTTTCCGGGGCCGGGTCGCGGGGGCAGCAGACTAAACAGGGACTCCCAGACTTCCTTCACCCCAGACAGTTTCTCCAGCGCCTCCGGGGGGACCCTGAGACATTCCCAGGCCAGCCCAGAGACACAGTCCCTCCAGCGTGTCCTGAGTCTTTCCCTGGGGCCTCCTCCTGGTGGGACGTGCCCGGAACACCTCGCCCAGGAGGCGTCCGGAAGATATGCCCGAGCCACCTCAGCTGCTCCTCTCGACGTGGAAATTGAAACCATCTTTGTAATTTTTTTAACATTTATTTGTATTTTACAGTTATTTTGGCACATATAGTATATCAATGTTTTTATAAATCTATCTCAATTTGATCTGATTAATGTTAATTTAGGCCTAAAAAAAAGCCAAGCAAACTGTACTGCACTGAAACACTGACCTTTTTTGGACCCTCACCCTCAGTTTGAGAACCCCTTCCTTAAGAGAACTTCCACTGGCGCTTTACAAAAAACAACTTCAAAGTGAATCAAGTGATTTTTATTTTTTAAGTTCATAACATTTACAGTTACATTATCTTAGAGGTTTTGCAGCGATATTGAGCAACATCTGCACATTCCTCAGCCGTAATGAAATGATCGCACTTGTCGAGTGTCAGACCTGGAGTCCGAGACAAGACTGAGACCAAGACAAGACCGAGACCAAGCTCCTTAAAGACCGAGACAAGACTGAGTTCAAATCTACTCAAATCCAAGACAAAACCAAGACTGTTAAAATGGAGGTCTCGAGTCCGGCCTCAAGTACTACAACACCAGTACTATGTAACTTTACTGTTGGGGTACCTGCCACCTGGTCGTTTCCATGGCGATGTTACTGTTTATCTGTTTATTCACCACACAATGGGGCTGATGTGGGTCAAGTGTCTTGCCCCGGGACACAACCACAGTATTCATGTGTAAAAGCTGGAAATGAGCTGAGAACGAACCGCAGACTTTTAGATCAGTAAGGATCTGACTTCTCTGTTTCATATCTGGAGTTGGATTTGAACCCCCAACCTTCAGATCAGAGGATGAGCCTCTATCACTCGAGCTGCTGTTACAAGAGCGCCATCGTGTGGGCAATTTACAACACGACGCCGCTCAGAAAGATGTTCAGCCTTGAATCTGTCCAATGAAAATGAGACAGATTTCTTTAACCCTTACATACTATTCAGATTAATTTTGACCCTTTTTGACATTCAGCAGTAGTAAACAAACACTAAACATCATTCTTTGATCCTGAAATTTGATGACTTTTCCTAAATTTACCAAAATACACAAAAATGAAAATATTTTAAAATGTTATACTTTTATATACCACTGCTTTGAACGCACTGACTAGTTTGAAATAAGAATAAGGGCTGCAGTGGATAAAACTGGTTATATTATGAATTCCAACAGTTCCAGAATATTCATGTCATTTTCAATTACAATAAATATCATCATCATTTTGGCTTTTATGTTTGTATTTGTTTTGTAAAACAGGACATGATACTGTGTGATAGCAGATGTTTTTCTCCAAAAAAAAAACCAAAAAACGAGTGTTGTAAAACTTACATAAATATACTCTTTCTGCTCTCTGAAACATTATATTTATACATTACATATATTTATTCATGTAGGACAGTCTATTTATTTGGTATAGACACTTACTATAAGGGAATTCTTGGTCTGGGTCAAATTTGACCTGGACCATACTGTGAAAGCTTAAAGGTTGTATAGAGGATTTTTTAAGGGAAGAGAAATACAGCGACAGTCCTTTTTCTAATGTTGTGCATGCGTGACACCACCTTCCTCCTCCACAGCTCCACAAGTAGAAACACCTCCTCCCGCCTCTTTACTCTAGAAATCACGCTTGTTCAGAATTACCGTTGAAGTGACCTGTCTAGAAATAATTTAGCGACCGACACGTCACTTTTTAGACCCTTCGTCTGCTTCATTCGCACCATCGCTGGAAGAGATCTCCAAGAATCACCTCAGTTTGTCTTCGCTCCTTTTCCCCTCCTCTTCTTCTTTCAGCGACCTCAAAAACGGACTTTCTTTTGCGGCGAACCGGTCGTGGATTCTCGTCCGACATCGCAACAAACTTTGTACAAACTGCGAGGAAGATACAGTTTAAAAAATCCTCTAAGAACCGCTGCATAAACCACATAATCCCCGCGCGCCGGCGAGTCACTTGCACTAGAAATGTAGGAAGTTTGATTGACAATCTGACAGCCAATAGAAAATGAGGTAGCCTTGTTTTCTATTGGCTGATGTTTATCTGGCCTCACTACGTCCACAGTTGATTTTGATTTTCTTTCTTTTTTTTTTTTTGGTCATCATAATTACAAGCCTTCTGCATCTCTGTAATGGTATTTTAAACTTTCACTGACAATTTGAAAAAACATAAATAAATAAATAAAAATCCTCCATACAACCTTTAAGAAATGAGCAGTATGTAAAGGTTAAGAGCGATGAGGAAAGGCTGTAGTTTAAAAGACCACATCAAACTACAAAAAGAGGAACAGGATATTAAATGTAGTGGGACTGAATCTGCTCATTTAAACTCATAATATCTGCTTTAATCATCGTAAAAAGTGCTCACAAAAAGAAAAAAATGAAATTAAAAGTAACAAAATTTAGTTCTAGGCACTAGTACTAATGCAAATGTTAGTACTATTGTAATTACATCTTACATCTTTTTTTTTTTTTTTTAGCTAAATTGATGGTTATAGTCTTTTTTTGTGTGATCGTAAACTATCAGTCAAATGTATGAACACACTTTTTATTTTATTTTGATTTTCAGAACGATTTACACTGACTCTCACTGCTCCCTAAAAACTGCTGGGTATTTTTTATTTATTTTTACCCAGATGATGGTTTAGGACTGTTGGGTAATATTTTTTTTTTTTTGAATTCTTTTTACAGAGTTTTTTTTTTTTTTTTTAACCCAAACACTCGGTCAACAGGCTGGGTTATAGTTGTCCAGTATTCTCGGTCAAATTGTCTCAAATTGTTAGAAAAATACACACTACAAAATAAACAGTTTACATAGGGGGGTCAAAGTCATGGGCCAAACTAAATATTTATTCAAAAATTTCAACAACATCTGCATGTTTTCTCTTCTTTCGAGATATGTGATGTTAAAGCTTTTCTTATTTAAATAAAAGTTTAATAATAGTTTTGCTTAAACATTGAATCCAGAACAAGCAAAATATAAAATAATAACAACATTTTCAATAAATAAATAAATAAATAAATAATGTCTCTATAGTCTAACTGTAGTCAGTGGGCAGCTCTAATAAATATTTGATATGATCTCGTGGGCCAAATTTGTCTGATTTAAATGAACATTTTCCTGTTGAATTCATAATGTG
>NW_026571133.1:3293530-3306030 GCF_026225935.1 Boleophthalmus pectinirostris
GGAGTATCGTCGAGAGAATTCTTTTTTTTTAATCAGTTTTGTTGTTTATTTAGTGAAAGCAAACTTGAAATATTCTCCTGTCCATTGTTACTGAGGATGGACAGAACAAGAGATAGAGAGATAAATAAATGGTGTGAGAGAGGGATTTATATAGATAGATATTTAGAAAGAGAGATACAGTAGCTGGGAAAAAAGGGAGAGGAAGAAGGGAGAAGGGTTAGGGGAGAAAGAGAAAAGGATAAATGAGTCTCTGGAGAGTTAGTGCAATAACCTCGTAACCGGGAGCAACCAGAGAAACACTCAACTCCCACCATGAAACCTGCACCGAGGAGAGAGAGAGAGAGAGAGGAGAGAGAGAGGAGAGGGAGGAGAGAGGGAGGGAGGGAGAGAGAGAGAGAGAGAGAGGAGGAGGAGAGGAGAGAGGAGGAGAGAGAGAGGAGAGGAGAGAGAGAGAGAGAGAGGAGAGAGGAGAGAGGGAGGAGAGAGAGAGAGGAGGAGAGAGGAGAGAGAGGAGAGGAGAGGGAGAGAGAGAGAGAGAGGAGGAGAGAGAGAGGAGAGAGAGAGAGAGAGAGGAGAGAGAGAGAGGAGAGGAGAGAGAGAGAGAGAGGGAGGAGAGGAGGAGAGAGAGAGGAGGAGAGAGGAGAGAGAGAGAGGAGAGAGAGAGAGGAGAGAGAGAGAAGAGAGAAGGAGAGAGAGGAGAGAGGAGAGAGAGGAGAGGAGAGAGAGAGAGGAGAGAGAGAGAGAGAGAGAGAGGAGAGAGAGGAGGAGAGAGAGAAGGAGAGAGAGAGAGAGAGAGAGAGAGAAGAGAGGAGGAGAGAGGAGAGAGAGAGAGAGAGAGAGGAGAGAGAAGAGAGAGAGAGAGGAGAGAGAAGGAGAGGAGAAGAGAGAGAGAGAAGAGAAGGAGAGGAGAAAGAGGAGGAGAGAAAGAGAGAGAGAGAGAGAGAGAGAGAGAGAGGAGAGAGAGAAGAGAGAGAGAGAGAGAGGAGGAGAGAGGAGAAGGGAGAGGAGAGAGGGAGAGAGAGGAGAGAGAGAGAGAGAGAGGAGGAGAGAGAAGGAGAGAGGAGAGAGAGAGAGGAGAGAGAAGGAGAGAGAGAGAGAAGAGGAGAGAGAGGGAGAGAGAGAGAGAGAGAAGAGAGAGAGAGGAGAGAGAAGAGAAGAGGAGAGAGGAGGAGAGAGGAGAAGAGAGAGAGAGAGAGAGGAGAAGAAGGAGAAGGAGAGAGAGGAGGAGAGGAGGGAGGAGAGAGAGGGAGGGAAGAGAGAGAGGAGAGAGAGAGAAAGGAGGAGAGAAGAAGAGAGGAGAGAGGGAGGAGAGGAAGAGAGAGAGAGAGAGAGAGGAGGAGAGAAAGAGAGGGGGAGGAGAGGAGAGAGAGAGAAGGAAGAGAGAGGAGAGACAGGAAAGAGGGGAGAGGAAGGAGAGAGGAGAGAAAGAGAAGGAAGAGGGGAGAGGGAGGAGCGAGGGGAGGGCGGAGAGATAAAGAGAGAGGAGAGAGGGGATAGAGGAGAAAGGGAGAAGACAGAGGAGAGATAAAGAGAGAGGGGAAAGAGAAAAGGAAGAGAAAGGAGAGAAAGAGGAGAAGGGTGAGAGAAAGAGGACAGCGAGAGAGACGGAAAGGAGAGAGAAGAGAGAGAGGAGGGGAAGGAGAGGTGAGAGAGGATAGGAAGGGGAAAAGAGAGAGAAGAGAGATAAAAGAGGAGAGGGAGAGGATAGAGAAAAAAGAGAGAGAAGAGAAAGAGAAGAGAGGAGATGCTTCCAGCTCTTCTTCTCTGGGGTAAATCCGCTGCATCTCTGGATCTTGGTCTAATCTCCTGAAGCTCCTCGTGCCAGAAAGTGTTTTTGTTTGTGTTTTTTGTCTCTTGAGTGAATCCGCCTCTTCAACCTGATAAATCACTGACACTCAACATGTGAGGGGGTCCAGACAGATTTATTTTATATTATTTTTTACATTTACCAATGTCCTGTATGTTAAAAGTTTGTCCAAAGAATTCACTATGTTAATATACAGTCACTATGCAACTTTCTATCTCATCTATGTAAGTTAAAAAGGTCATGTTTTACACTTAATAATCAGTGTTGGGAAGGTGACTTTTAAAATGTATTCCCCTACAGATTACAGATTACATACCCCAAAATGTAGTTTGTAACGTAATCCACTAAATTACTTAAAGTGAGTAATGTAATCTGAATACTTTGGATTACTTGATTTGCTGTAGAGAAGCAAAGACTAAGATATCGTAACATAAGATGTTTTGTCTGTTAAAAGAAAATAAAAAGCCCAGACTTTACTGAACCAAATTAAAAATATTATTGATAGAAGAAGAGGAGACATGGTTTACAGAGACCTGGGCTAGACCTGGTTTACCCCTGGTTTAAGACCTGGTTTAGACCTGGTTTAGACCTGGTTTAGACCTGGTTTAGACCTGGTTTAGACCTGTTTAGACCTTTTAGACCTGGTTTAGACCTGGTTTAGACCTGGTTTTAGACCTGGTTTAGACCTGGTTTAGACCTGGTTTAGACCTGGTTTAGTTTAGACCTGGTTTAGACCTGGTTTAGACCTGGTTTTAGACCTGGTTTAGACCTGGTTTAGACCTGGTTTTAGAGTTTTAGACCTGGTTTTAGACCTGGTTTGAGACCTGGTTTTAGACCTGGTTTAGTCCTGGTTTAGATCTGGTTTTAGACCTGGTTTAGTGTCCTGCAATGAGTGGATTTACTGAAAAAAAGGGATATAGCCCAAAATGTGAAAACAGGAAAATACCACCATGTAATCCATTTATTTTATCAAAGTAACTGTAATCCAATTACCACTCACTGAAACAGTAACTGTAACTGAATACAGTTACTCATAATTTGTACTCTGATTACATAACTCCAGTACATGTAATCTGTTACTCCCCAACACTGGTAATAACAGAGCTTCAGACAGAGCAGTGCCTACAGTTAGCACCACACTCCCTGGAAATGTTGATCAGCTGCAAACTGTCAATAAGGTAAAGCTGCATAATAACTCTATGTCTCACCTTTTTAGAATGTGGTGAGTTTTAAAAATATCCCATGGAGGAAATGGAGTTAAACACGTCGACTCTGGAACAGAAATCAAAACAATAACATCGTCTTGTATGAGTTTTTGTTTCAGTGTCGATGTTCAAATCGTGACATTTATATTCAGCATAAACCAGGAGAAAACAGGTGCACGTCTGTGTGTCGGCTGTAAACCGACCCCTGCTTCACCCACCTCACTGTTTTCCATACTTCTGCCATTATTATTTTAAAACACCACGCAGAAATTTGCAAAAACACTTAACCACGGAGTGCACTTCACCTTCTCATTTTACATGCGCTTTTCCGAGGAAGTTTGTTCAAGTATTTGCTTAAAACCAACGAAAAGTTTTGCTTTGTTCATCTGCTTAAAAGAATCCAGGGATCACTTTGACACGCTGGTCTTATGTGATTAACGTTGGCGTCAGTTATAAATACGTAATACCAAAAAATATGTTTGTTTGTAGTATTTTTATTTATAAAAAAAGGAGAAAATATGATTACTAGTAGTTTGGCATATTTGTTTACGTTGCAAAGTATTCTGGGTAATGTTGTTGTCTTCTGTCGTCAGGTTTAACTTGTGCTGAACCAGGACTAAAACAGGACTAAAACAGGACTAAACCAGGACTAAACCAGGACTCAACCAAGACTAAACCAGGACTAAACCAGGACTGAACCAGGACTAAAACAAGACTAAACCAGGACTAAACCAGGACTAAACAAGACTAAACCAGGACTAAACCAAGACTAAACCAGGACTAAAACAGGACTAAAACAAGACTGAACCAGGACTAAACCAAGACTAAACCAGGACTAAAACAGGACTAAAACAGGACTGACTAAACCAGGACTAAACCAGGACTAAACCAGGACTAAACCAAGGACTAAACCAGGACTAAAACAGGACTAAAACAGGACTGAACCAGGACTAAACCAGGACTAAAACAGGACTAAAACAAGACTGAACCAGGATTAAAACAGGACTAAACCAGGACTGAACCAGGACTAAACCAGGACTAAAACAAGACTGAACCAGGACTAAAACAGGACTAAAACAGGACTAAAAACAAGACTGAACCAGGACTAAAAGGACTAAAACAGGACTGAACCAGGACAAAAACTAAAACAAGACTGAACCAGGATTAAAACAGGACTAAAACAAGACTGAACCAGGATTAAAACAGGACTAAACCAGGACTGAACCAGGACTAAACCAGGACTAAAACAGGACTGAACCAGGACTAAACCAGGACTAAAACAGGACTAAAACAAGACTGAACCAGGATTAAAACAGGACTAAACCAGGACTGAACAGGACTAAACCAGGACTAAACCAGGACTGAAACCAGGACTAAACCAGGACTAAAACCAGGACTGAACCAGGACTAAAACAGGACTAAAACAGGACTAAACCAGGACTAAACAGGACTGAACCAGGATTAAAACAGGACTGAACCAGGACTGAACCAGGACTAAACCAGGACTAAAACAGGACTAAAACAGGACTAAAACAGGACTAAAACAGGACTAAACCAGGACTGAACCAGGACTAAAACTGACAAACCAGGATTTAAACAGGACTAAAACAGGACTTAACCAGGAAAAAAAGACTGAACCCAGGACTAAAACTAGGAGTGAACCAAGATTAAAACAGGACTAAAATAGCACTAAAATAGGACTGAACCAGGATTAAAACTGGACTAAACCAGGCTATGTGACGTAAACAAATATGGCAAAACTACTAGTGATCGTATTTTCTCCTTTTTTTTATAAATAAAAATACTACAAACGAACATATTTTAGTTTTTTGGTATTACGTATTTATAACTGACGCCAACATTAATCATATAAGACCTTTTTAAGTTCAGCAAAAGCGACACAAACCCATAACCAGGCTCACAGCAGACTGACAAGTGTGTCCCTCTGAACTGAGTCCTACACATGATCCATCTGGAACGGCTCTCACTGAAAGAGTTCAGAAAAAGAAAGGACTTGAGTTGAATGAGCGAACCACCGCGAAGACACTGCCCAACAGGTTCTTTTTTTAGAAAGGTTCTTTTTCACCGCAAACCTGTCAAAATGACGTATCCAACTTACACCAGGTAGAATCAAAACAAGTGTCACGTTGAAGTATCCAGGCTGACACCACCTGGAGCCTCCACTCAGTGTCATTTCTCTCCAGCGACTAGATCAAGAATCAAAATACACTAGACCACAGGTGTCAAACATAAGGCCCGGGGGCCAGATCCGGCCCTCCAAGACTTTTAATGTGGCCCTTGGGTGATTTTCTACTAAAATATTTTAATTATATTTTCTATTAAAATATTTGTAATTTTCTGTGGTGTTTATCACAGCAGCGTCTCCAGCGTCTCTGTACGTGGCCCCTCCCACCAGAGCAGCACAAATGAAGACTTGTCTCTTTCCAAACGCTCTTAAAGGACGATCGTTTTGACTGTTCGACCGTGACACCCTCATCAACAAAATGTCAAAAATGAGAAAAGTGGAGCCGAGTGCAGGATTTTCCAAGAAAAATGGACTTATTCCTGTTTACATACAAGTTCATGTTAAAACATTGTGTTGTAATTGAATTTTTCTTAAAGTTTCAGTTTGTTCATAATATTATAAACTTATAATAAGAAAGAGTTCATCAATTAAAAAAGATTTCTGTAATAGATTTGTGTTTCTCTGCACAAATATTTGAATTTATTGTTATTTTTGGGGTTTATATGACATGAGTTTTCTGATCCGGCCCCTTTGAGATCAGAGTCGGTTGGATACGGCCCCCGGACCAAAATGAGTTCGACACCCCTGCACTAGACGGTTTGCAAGAACCCCAGAACTCAAACCAATTTAATCAAATTTAAATGGACAGATGCCCCAGTACATCAGGGACTTACTGCGCCCCTACTCCTCAGGCCGACACCCTCCGGTCCTCTGGTCAGGGTCTCTTGATGGTCCCAAAGTTCCGATTTAAAACTCGGGGTGACGTGTGTTTTCAGGCTGTGGCTCCCAAATTATGGAATACCCCTAACCCAACGTGAGGCCGACTCTATAGACTCTTTTAAAAAGCAGCTCAAGACACTGCTCTTTAACAGGCTTTTAGTTGACTGTGTCCTCTGTTCTTGTTTATGTTGTTTTTATGTTGTTTTGCTCTAAAAAGCACTTTGTGATTTTTTATCTGTGAAAGGTGCTATACAAATAAAGATTTACTTACTTACTTACTTACTAAATTCATACATTTCCTGTGTCATTTGTTTGTAATTTCTGATCTGTCTGTGTCACGAAACCTCTTCTCTATTTAATAACTTGTTGCAGCCCTAGATTACACGATCATGTTTGGTTCTGGTTGGAGATGCGGTGACCTGGCTTTTATCTGTCTGTATATAATATAAAAACGACAGACAGATCTCTGGGTGGACGTGAAACCAACTAAAACAGCAGCTCTCTGTGGACAATTTGGATTGAGCTAAACACCAGAGCTTCTTCTTCTTCCTCTTCTGTTATAAATCCTACAGTTTATTTGTGCTCTGATTTGGCCGTCAGAGCCGAACAGCCGTGAATACATATGTCCACAAACACACACAAACACACACTCACATATGTCCACACACATGTGCACACACACGGAGCCAAGCGCAGCTGCCTGTGGCCAAAACCGCGGCTTCACACTGCAAAAAAATTTACTGATATTTGCTGAAACGTTCAAAATATAAGTTGTACTGGAGCTGGGCCATATGGGAAAAATGACCGAGATTTTTTTTCCTCCTGATGAATCTTGAATTTCAGTTCAGTTTTATTCAGTCTTCAAAAACAAAATAAAACGTTTAATCTGTTGCATAAAAGTGACCCAAATCCGATTTTTTGGCCCCTATGTTCCTGTATCTGATCTTTTAATGTCAGTCTGAACGGCACAGATATGATTTTTTTCAAATGTGACCCAGGACACTTGGATATGTGCTCCTAAAACCGATACATATCCGATCTTTTGACATGTGACTTCAGTCTGAACAGCCAAAGCGCATACATCCCCCCTTTTAGAATGTAATAACTTTATAGAATAGGTGAAGGTGAACCAGGAGGAAACAACAATATACACTTAAAATCTTGGCCAGATGAGAGAAATGTGCACTTATACCAGGTTATTCATCTTATTTTCAGATTTATTATCGACTTGGATGGACAGTAAATTTCACAACTTTTAAGTAATTTTCTCATAGATTTAAAGGTTGTATAGAGGATTTTTTTAAGGGAAGAGAAATACAGCGACAGTCCTTGTGCGCGTTCAGAATTACTGTTGAAGTTTCCTGTCTAGAAGTAATTCAGCGACCGACGCGTCACTTTTTAGACGCTTCGTCTGCTTCGGTCGCGCCATCGCTGGACGAGATCTCCAAGAATCACCTCAGTTTGGCTTTGCTCCTTTTCCTCTTCTCTTCTTCTTTCAGCGACCTCAAAAACTGACTTTCTTTTGCGGCGAACCGGTCGTGGATTCTCGTCCGCCGTCGCGACAAACTTTGTGCGAAATGCGAGGAAGCGACAGTTCGAAAAAGCCTCTAAGAACCGCTGCGTAAACCACGTAATCCCCGCGCTCCGACGAGTCAGTTAGACTAGGGAGTTTAATTGACAACCTAACAGCCAATAGAAAATGAGGGAGCCTTGTTTTCTATTGGCTGATGTTTATCTGGCCGCACTACGTCCACAGTTGATCGATTTTTGTTCTTTTTTTTTGGTCATCATAATTACAAAGCTGCTTCGTCTCTGTAATGGTATTTTAATCTTTCACTGACAGTTTGAAACTAAAAAAAATCCTCCATACAACCTTTAAAGTGTTTATATCTTAAATTTTGGCCAAGCTTTTCTGCAGAGTAATAATGAGAAGCTCAAATAAAGTCAATTTAAAGAGCCATTAAACACAGAGTGGGTGTTGTTCTTCGGGTTGGGGGGAGTGTGTGTGTGGGGCGGTGCCATGGATCTGTAATAAAAACTGGATAAGGCATTTCCCTCTGTCTCGACTCGAGTCCGACTAGTGGCTGCTCCAGGTACTGCAGCTCCCGGAAGCTTGGGCTCAGACAGAATTCTCCCATGGACGAACAATGCATTTTTTGAGAATTCAAACTGCCGGAGCGAACGATTATATTTTTTTACGTTTTTTTAAAGACAACTGGAGGATTTTGAGGTGAGAAAAAGTTTATGATCTAAAAATAGGTAAAAATCGCCATATTTTTGAAAGTTGTAGGTGCCCTGTCAGACGAACACGAGCAGTTTGTGATTACATTTCGCTCTATGAGAAAAATCCTCTCTCAGCCCAGAGGATTTTTTCCGCTGAAGAACCAGGGAGTGTCACTACGTCAACTGGAGGCAACTACAAGCAGCAACAACCTATTTTAATAGATCCACGCTTCGCTCTGAGCCCGCGCTCGCTCCGCTCTAGCAACTCTCGCCCTGATTGGTCCAAACGCTCCACGCCGTGCAGGTTGCGGACGTCACACGAGCGGGAGGAGCTTGCCCATTTTGAGGAAGTAAATGTGTAAGTGAAATTTTTTTGGGGGGTCTGTGTGCCAATGAGCTCAGGCCACTGAAAACAATACAACGCCATCTTGGATTCACCTTCCAGATTTTATTATAGTTCTGTGGGCGGGGCGTGGAGGTTCGGGGGGGGCGGGTGTGGGGCGGGCTTTGGAGTGATGATTGACAGCCAACCGACAGCCACAACAGTCCAATCATAGACTGTATAAAAAAGTGGACTAAGCGAGTGTGACGTCACCCACAGTGTTCAGCGTCGCTCAGATGAAGCTTACGATGCCACAGTTACAGGAACCAATCTGGAACCAGGATCTATATTATGATTAGGATTTTTTTTGATGGACAAAATAGCAAAAAAAAAATTCAGGATCAGGTAGAGCGAGTTAATACAAACATTTTAAAACCAACACGACGAGTCCAAATCATGAACAATCTTAGCTGGTCTAACAACACCAGCTGCTTCGTGAAAAAGGGACACCAACGCCTCTACTTCCTTAGGCGCCTCAAGAAAGCAGGTGTGGGCCCCTCTGTCCTGAAGGCGGAGAGCGTCCTCACCTCCAACATGACTGTGTGGTTCAGCAGCAGCACCGCGGCAGAGAGGAAAACTCTGCAGAGGATAGTATGGAGTAAGAAAGCTGTCAAAAATATTCGTGCGCATAAAATAGAAATCCGTGCGTATTTGGCTGTAGTTGCGCATAAAATAAATATTTGTAAACTCTCAAATGAGTCCAGTCGTACATAAAATATATTGTGTGTATTTTATCCATCAGAATACGAATTGAAAAATTACGACGTCATGAATTACAATCACGAAATGAAAATTTACGATTACGCTTTCATCAGTACGAATACGAATTCACAGATGGAACTTTACTGTCAAAAATACGTCATCACTTCACAGACATTATTCATCGAGCAGAAGAAAC
Organism: Boleophthalmus pectinirostris; assembly: GCF_026225935.1. NCBI lineage: Eukaryota > Metazoa > Chordata > Actinopteri > Gobiiformes > Gobiidae > Boleophthalmus > Boleophthalmus pectinirostris. Next base: position 3,303,011 of record NW_026571133.1, read on the forward strand.
ATCGATCAAGATCAAGACTGCGCAGCTCAAGTTTGTAGCAGAGGGTAAAAACAGAGTAAAAGCACAAGAAGCTACAACAGCGACCAACAAGTGGGTTAATTAAAATCTATTGTAAAAATGTCTTGAATTCGGGAACCGAACGCTGCTGTGTAATATTATGTAGAAACACCTCCTTTGAATGGGAAATTGCACCTATATGTTAGATAACATAGTGGAGCCAGTTGGCTAACATCTTTGGCTAACTGCTTTCTTACTCCATAGGATAGTTAGAGCTGCGGAGTGCATCTGCGGCTGTATCTGCTCTGCATTGAAGATATTTACATCAGCAGGTGGAGGACAAAAGCCCACAGCATCATGGAAGACTCCACCCGTCCAGCACATGGACTCTTTACAGCTCTACCATCGGGCAGAAGATTGCGCCACCTACAGGCCAGGACCACCAGACTAAGGCACAGTTTTTATCCTGATGCCGTGAGACAGATCAATTCGGGGTGGGTGGGGGCTGTTTTTATTGTATTTGACACACAATATTTTAACTATTTATTCTTATTATTATCTATGCTGCTGTTGACCTGGACCTGACTGCAGTAGTATTTTGTTTCTGTGTATTATTTTGTACTGAAATGACAAATAAATTCTGATTCTGAGGCTCAGAGCAGCAGTTACAGAGAAACGGGCGAAAAGATCCTACTGTAAGTCCATTGGAGCCAGAGTCAGAAGGAGCCGTAAGAGCCTCCTGGAGAACTTCCTGTTTGGCACACGGCGACTACAGCGTTAAATCTGTCCACTCATATGTACGATCACTGAGTGTGTATACATGCACATCAGTAACCCGGTTATGATCGGGTTTTTTGAGTATCCCGGTTTCTTGATGGTGCATGTATACGCAGTAACCCGGTTTCAGTAACCCGGTTATGGCAGTATCCTGGTTATTAGAAACCGGGTTACTGTAGCTGGTTTATTCCGATAGTAACCGGGATACTTGTGGCATGTAAACGCAGTACCCCGGTTACTGCAACATAAAGTTGAGTGCGCATGCGTCCAAAAGACACTTTCCAGCCTTTCACCACAACAGTGACATAAATAAATTGACCAACATAAATAAAGTGACCAAACGAGTGAAATGACTGTAAAATAAAGAGCTGCGCTAAAACCTGCACACGTACAATCTGCACTCGTACGACCTGCACTCGTGTGACGCTGAAAAGCTAAAACATGAACTATCTCCTATACTCTATATGCACGGAACACACTTACCATCATTAGCGCCTCTTCTGTCACAGAAATAACACACATAATCCACAGAGTCGTGTCATTTAGTCCAAAAGAAACTGATCACATCAGCGGCGCAAGGAGCGAGTTGTTTTTATCGCCGCTAACAGTTTATGCTAATTAGCCAAACGGTCTTAAGTTTCGTTTCTGTAAAACGTAAACAAATGTGATCACAGCTGAATTATCTGATCAAACGGGCTGATGTGTCTATAGTGTTTATGGTTTATATGTTGTAAAGTTGAGTTTATTTATGCAGAAGATTTTAATGAAGAATCTGCACAGTGGATTGTGGGAGATCTCGTAGCTCCTTAGCTTCTTATGCTAAAGGAGCTCACGGTTTGTATTTTTCCTGGTTTATGAAATTGATTTAAGTTAATTTTTGCGCCTGCGCATTTGTAAGATTATGTCAAGAAACCGGGATACTCCATTTGATCATGTATACGCGGATATGAGTGTCCCGGTTTCTCAGTGCGCATGTAAACGCAGTAACACGAATACTGACATAACCGGGATATGGCTAATAACCGGGTTACTGATGTGCATGTATACGCACTCTATGAGTCCAACACTTTGAAACAGAGCGGACATTTGCGCTCGGATCACACGTTCCCCTTCTCCAGACACGGCGAGACATTGGTTGTGCCCGACGGTGCCAGGTTCAACCCGGAAATTGAAATGTCCTGGTCGTAGTTGATCCTAAAGAGACCGTTACAGACGCGTCAGACTTTTAACAAATCTGCACTAAAATGTCCAAACAAGGCCAGAGAGAGAGAGAGAGAGATGTACACTTTTATTTTACACTCACAGATAATCAGGAGAAAAAAGTGATTTTGGTGTTAAGTGGCTCTTGAAGATCAGCTCTTATTAAAACCGTCTAGACCTGAGTGGAGACTAATGTCTAGTGCGCTCTCTTTCTGTCTCTCCCTCTCTCTTTCTCTCTTTATCTGTCTGCCCTTTCTTCTCTGTCTCCATCTCTCTCCTCCTCCTCCTCCTCCTCCGCTCTGTCCTTCTGTCAGAGCTGAGTCACGTCTCTCGCTCCGAGGCTAAAGCTCTCCTCCTCTCCGTCTCTCCGTCTCGTTCTCTCTCTCACTCTATTTCTTCTGTCTGCTTCCCTCTCTCATCCATATCTCCCTCGTCTTCTTTCTCTCCGTCTCTCTCCTTTGCCCATCTTTTTCTGTATCTTATCTCCTCCCTCTCTCTCTCTAATCCTCCTTAACACCTTTCTATCGCTCCTCTCTCTCTCTCTTTCCCTCTCTGTATCTCGTCTCTTACCCTTCTCTTTCTCCTTTCCTCCCTCTCTATCTCTCCATTCGATCTCGCCCCCTGTCCCTCTTGCTCTTCTCTTTCTTTTCTTTCTCATGTGTTTCTTGGTTATCTCTCTTCCTCCCTCCCTCTTCTCTTTTCTCCATCCTTCTTTCTTTCTCTAGCCTCTCTCTCTCTCTCTCTACATATCTTTTCTCTCTTCTCTTCCTCCCTCCCTCTCTTTCTCTCTCTGTCCCTCTCCTTTCCCGTCTTTTATCTCTCTCTCTCTTCTATCTTTTCTCTCTCCTCTCTCTCTCTCCCTCAGTTCTCTCTCTCTTTTCCTCCTTTCTCTCTCCTCTCTCTCTCTCCCTCAGTTATCTCTCTCTCTTTTCCTCCTTTCTCTCTCCCTCTCTCTCTCTCCCTTATCAGTTCTCTCCATCCTTCTGTCCCTATCCCTCCCTCCCTCCCTCCCTCCTTTTCTCTCCCACACTTCTGTCTCTCTCCTT
>NW_026571133.1:3311030-3318530 GCF_026225935.1 Boleophthalmus pectinirostris
ACGCTGTTTAGACCTGTCTTAGAACTGGGTCAGTTCTGGTTTAGACCTGGTTTACAGTCGTCCGAAGTGCTGTATGTTTGCAAGTTTTCTCCCCGACAAAATCCACAACGTCGACAAAACGTTCTGCACTGACAAAGGCTCCTGCGCTCGCACCCAAAAGACAGAGGAAGATGCTCACTATCGCACAAAAAGTTGGACTTCTGGACACGCTGAAGGAAGGTAGAAGTTACGCGCTGTAGCAGAGTCTTACACCGGGTCGGGTCCCTGCAAATAGTTGCTGAAATCAGGGCCGCGAGCCCGAGCAGCAGGGTCAAAGCCGCTCTTACCTCCATGAGGTGCAGAGCAGAGCCGCTCCTTTCTCCTGCGGTCACCTTCAAGACCGTCCCACAGTGAGTCCTGTTTTAGTCCTAGTTCAGTTATGGTTTAGTCCTGGTTTAGTTCTGGTTTAGTCCTGTTTTAGTCCTGGTTCAGTCCTGGTTTAGTTCTCCTCTTCAGTCCTGGAATCAGTCCGAGGTTAGTCCTGTTATAGTCCTGGTTCAGTCCTGGTTCAGCTCTGGTTTAGTCCTGGTTTAGACCTGGTTTAGACCTGGTTTAGTCCTGGTTCAGTCCATATACGGCGCAAAAGTTCAGCATCTTCGCAGTTATTTTGGGAGAGTAACTTAAAGTAATGCAATAGTAATGTAATGCCTTACATTTTAAATGCAGTAATATTGTAATGTAACGAATTACTTTGAAATGACAGTAATAAGTAATAAATAACGCATTACGTTTTTAAAGTAACTTGCCCAACAGTGGTCTCCAGTGACTAGAATCAAAATACACCAAATGGTTTGCAAAAACTTGTTATAAACTGCGCACCGGCCAATCAGTGAAGAGCTGAACCAACCCGAGTTGCGACAGCAGACTGTATACTCGATCCTCCTTTAAACTTCCTTTGTCAAATACAAACTTATCTTTTTTTTTATTGCACCTTTAATTTGCAAGTTCACTTCGCAGAAACGACATGATCGTTGACAGACATGTTTGCTCTCTGCTTTGTTTGCTGTTGTGCTGGAAATTACTTGGACACCACTGAGTGTTCAGGCGCATTACATATGTCACGAACAAATAGCAGCGATTGGTTAAATAAAAAAGTACCCGTCTACCGTCGAGTGAACAAATCCTAATGCTGCGAGGACAGACGGTTTCCATGAAGTCAAAATCTAAATCACATCTGCCCCATCACCAAATCTTCATCCGACAAGGTTCACAAAGGATAAACATGAAGAATTTATCCACAACTATCAAGGTAAGAAAGACGAAAGCGTAAAGGCGAACAAAGAGGACGCATTAGTGAACTACTCCTGAGCAAAACTAACATTATGATCATGAATAAAACATAAGTAATAAGTAATTTATTAATAAGTAAGTTGTGAACTCACACTGATTCTAGAATTACAATTAAAAATCGATTTCATGATGTAGACCAGGGGTGTCAAACATACGGCCCGGGGGCTGGATCCGGCCCTCCAAGACCTTTAATCTGGCCCTCGGCTGATTTTCTACGAGAATATTTTAATATTATATTTTATAGTATATTATATATTTTCTATAAAAATATTGTTAATTTTCTGCGGTGTTTATCACAGCAGCGTCTCCAGCGTCTCTGTACGTGGCCCCTCCCACCAGAGCAGCACAAATGAAGACTTGTCTCTTTCCAAACGCTCTTAAAGGACGATCGTTTTGACTGTTGACCGTGACACCCTCATCAGAAAAATGTCAAAAATGAGAAAAGTGAACGCCAAGAGAAGGATTTTACAGGTCAAATTTTTTAAACGTCAAAAAGTCGATGACTAAAACAGGACTAAAACAGGACTAAACCAGGACTAAACCAGGACTAAACCAGGACTAAAACAGGACTAAAACAAGACTAAACCAGGACTAAAACAGGACTAAACCAGGACTAAAACAGGACTAAGCCAGGACTAAACCAGGACTAAAACAGGACTAAACCAAAACTAAAACTAAAACCAGGACTAAACCAGGACTAAAAACAGGACTAAACAGGACTAAACCAGGACTAAACCAAAACTAAACCAGGACTAAACCAGGACTAAAACAGGACTAAACCAGAACTAAAACAGGACTAAACCAGGACTAAAACAGGACTAAAACAGGACTAAGCCAGGACAAAACCAGGACTAATAGTGGTGTAAACCAGGACTAAACTAGGACTAAACAAGGACTAAACCAGAACTACCCCCTCACCAGGACTAAATCAGGACTAAACTAGGACTAAAACAGGACTAAACCAGGATTAACCCAAGCTTAAACCAGGACTGAACTAGGACTAAATTAGGACTAAACCGGAACTAAATCAGGGCTAATAGTGACATTTCCACAGATATTTTGTCGTAGAAAAGCGTTAACGTACGTGACGTTTACCCGACATCGCGACACTTCCGACCGTTGAGAAAAAGGTTTATAAAACAGTGAAAAAGTCAAAAAGTCAGTGTCTTGCTCGTACTGTTAAAAATAAAAAATAAAAAGTGGTTCTGAACAGACGTGCGTTTCTTTACAGTGCGAGTGGAGCTGACCTGGTTTAGCACTGGGCTGGAACTGCTGGAGGAGGGGCTGACACTGATCACAAAGCCCAGGGAGGAGGCACCGAGGCTGGGCACAGATCCACCGCACGTCCCCCTGGAGCCTGGAGGTGGTCTGACTGCACCGGTCTGCTGCTCCGACGCCTGAACACACACACAAGACAGACACGTGAAGGTCTGGACCAGGACTAAAACAGGACTAAAACAGGTCTAAAACAGGTCTAAAACAGGTCTAAAACAGGTCTAAAACAGGACTGAAACAGGACTAAACAGGACTAAAACAGGACTGAACCAAGACTGAACCAGGACTAAACAAGGACTAAAACAGGACTGAACCAGGTCTAAAACAGGACTGAAACAGGACTGAAACAGGACTAAAACAGGACTAAAACAGGTCTAAAACAGGTCTAAAACAGGACTGAAACAGGACTAAAACAGGACTAAAACAGGTCTAAAACAGGTCTAAAACAGGACTGAAACAGGACTAAAACAGGTCTAAAACAGGTCTAAAACAGGACTGAAACAGGACTGAAACAGGACTGAAACAGGACTGAACCAGGACTAAACAAGGACTAAAACAGGACTGAACCAGGTCTAAAACAGGACTGAAATAGGACTGAACCAAGACTGAACCTGGACTAAAACAGGACTAAAACAGGTCTAAAACAGGTCTAAAACAGGACTGAAACAGGACTGAACCAGGACTAACAAGGACTAAACAGGACTGAACCAGGACTAAAACAGGACTGAACCAGGACTAAACCAAGACTGAACCAGGACTAAAACAGGACTAAACCAGGACTGAAACAGGACTGAACCAGGACTAAACCAAGACTAAACCAGGACTAAAACAGGACTAAACCAGGACTGAAACAGGACTGAACCAGGACTAAACCAAGACTAAACCAGGACTAAAACAGGACTAAACCGGGACTGAAACAGGACTGAACCAGGACTAAACCAAGACTGAACCAGGACTAAAACAGGACTAAAACAGGACTAAACTGGGACTGAAACAGGACTGAACCGGGATTAAACCAGGACTAAACCAGGACTAAAACGGGATTGAACCAGGACTAAAACAGGACTAAACCGGGATTAAAACAGGACTAAACTGGGAAAGAACCAGGACTGAACCAGGACTGAACCAGGACTGAACCAGGACTGAACCAGGATTGAACCAGGATTGGACCAGGACTAAAACAGGACTAAAACAGGACTAAACCAGGACTAAACCAGGACTAATAGTGATATAAACTAGGACTAAACTAGGACTGAATCAGGATCAAACCCGGACTAAATGAGGACTAAACCAGACCTACCCTATCAGCAAAAGTAAACCAGGACTACACTAGGACTACAGCATGACTACCCCCTCACCAGAACTAAACCAAGACTAATCCAGGACTAAACCAGAACTAAATCAGGAGTAAATCAAGACAAGACCAGAACTAGAACTACCCCCTCGCCAGAACTAAACCAGGACTTAAACAGGATTACCCCCTCACCACAACTAAACTAGGGACTAAACCAGGAGTAATAGTGTAAACCAAGACTAAAGCAGATCTAGACTAGGACTGAACCAGGACTAAACCAGGAATAAAACAGGACTTAAACAGGACTAAACCAGGACTAAACCAGGACTGAACCAGGATTAAACTAGGACTAAAACAGGACTAAACCAGGACTAAAACAGATCTAAACCAGGCCTAATAGTGATGTAAACCAGGACTAAACCAGGACTGAACCAGGACTAAAACAGGACTAAACCAGGACTAAAACAGGACTGAACAGGACTAAAACAGGACTAAAAACAGGGACTAAAACAGGACTGAACCAGGACTGAACCAGGATTAAACTAGGACTAAAACAGGACTAAACCAGGACTAAAACAGATCTAAACCAGGCCTAATAGTGATGTAAACCAGGACTAAACCAGGACTGAACCAGGACTAAACCAGGACTGAACCAGGACTAAAAGGACTGAACCAGGACTAAAACAGGACTGAAACAGGACTAAACCAGGACTAAACCAGGACTAAAACAGGACTAAACCAGGACTGAACCAGGATTAAACTAGGACTAAAACAGGACTAAACCAGGACTAAAACAGATCTAAACCAGGCCTAATAGTGATGTAAACCAGGACTAAAAACCAGGACTGAACCAGGATTAAACTAGGACTAAAACAGGACTAAACCAGGACTAAAACAGATCTAAACCAGGCCTAATAGTGATGTAAACCAGGACTAAACCAGGACTGAACCAGGACTAAAACAGGACTAAAACAGGACTAAAACAGGACTGAACCAGGACTAAAACAGGACTAAACCAGGACTGAACCAGGATTAAACAGGACTAAAACAGGACTAAAACAGGACTAAAACAGGACTAAACCAGGACTAAACCAGGACTAAAACAGATCTAAACCAGGCCTAATAGTGATGTAAACCAGGCCTAAACCAGGACTGAACCAGGACTGAACCAGGACTGAACCAGGACTAAACCAGGACTAAACCAGGACTGAACCAGGACTAAACCAGGAGTAAAACAGGACTAAACCAGGAGTAAAACAGGACTAAACCAGGAGTAAAACAGGACTAAACCTCGACACCATTACTGCTGTTTGCACCACCTTGTGATGTCATGAAGTGGCAGTTTTCAAGTCAACAGCCTCATTTCTGTTCAGTAGAGATCAGATTTTTTACATAGTGTGCGTACAAAAAAAAAAAAAAAGAAGAATTACAACGATTTTTTGTCTGATGAAAATGGCAAAGATTATTTCAGATTTTGGACGCTGAACCGAACAATAACTGTCCCATTCTGTTGTTTTTTTATAAAGTTAAACGTAGAATTAAATCCGAAGGCGTTTCTGTGTGTCTGTGTGGGCCTCACGTCTCCCCGGGGCTCAGAGCTGATTTCGTTCTGTCTTTATAATTCACAAAAATACATGAAGCACGTCCGTATATTTGTGATTGCAGATTTAATGGGACCATCTGGACCGAATGAGACCCGTTTATCTCCTCTAAGACAAATAACAGTTAAAGAGATCTGTAAAAAGAACTCATAAAAAAACAGTTATGTCACTTTGATGGAGCCATCAAATTAGCGATTCATTTTTAAACGGTATTTTCTGGTGGAGGTTCTGTCACTCGCCGACTTCTCTCCGTGGAGACGTTACGTTTGACGGCACAAAAGAGTCTAGGTTTGAGTCTTTCTGTGTGGAGTTTGCATGTTCTACTCGTGTCTGGGCGGGTTTCTGGGGGCTCTGGTTTCCTCCATCGACCCCAGACGAGCACAGAAGGTCAAATTCTCCACTTTAGTCCAGACCAGAGACCAGACCTGGGCCTTGTACAGCTTTGGGGCCCAGAGGTGGGACCAAGTCATTATTTTGCAAGTCTCAAGTAAGTCTCCATTCTTTCACCTCAAGTCCGAGTCAAGTCCCAAGTCAAATACAGGCAAGTCCAAGTTGAGTCTCGAGTCACTGGTCCATAAGTCCAAGTCAAGTTCAAGTCGTCTGCTTTGAGCTTCAAGTCATTTCAAGTCTTTAAACCAAAGTACCAAATATAGCTTAGATTTTTCCAATTTATATGAATTTTAAACTAAATTGTACTTAAAAATTCATAGTATATTTATATATGAGTATTTATAGACTATATAAAAGTTGTAGAAATGTAATTTTTTCCTTTTTAAATGTCTTGACAAGATCTTAGAGTGAATCATTAAGTAAGTAAGTAAGTTTTTATTTATATAGCGCTTATCACAGACATATGTCACAAAGACGCTTTACAGAGCATTTATAGATTCATTATTCTTTTTCTCCACACCCAGTGGTGGTAAATTACTAATGTAGCCACAGCTGCCCTGGGGCAGACTGACGGAAGTGCGGCTGCCATACCAATTGGCGCCATTGGTCCCTCCGACCACCACCATCACTCACACACACCACTTTCATACTAGGCAATGTGGGTGAAGTGTCTTGCCTAAGGACACAACGCCCCCCTGTGGCTCCTGATTTTCCCAGTGTCTCCCATCCAAGTACTGACCAGGCCCAGACCTGCTGAGCCTCTGAGATCTGACAGGATCAGACTTTGACAAAGCCGGTATGGACACCACCATTACAGTCAGAATAGAAAGAGTTCAGATTTAAAAGTGCTTCTCAAGTCTTCTCAAGTCACAGGCCTCAAGTCCAAGTCAAGTCTCAAGTCAGTGACCTTCAAGTCCAAGTTGAGTCCCAAGTCTTGGTCCATTTTACCAACTCAAATCTCAAGTCTAATAAAAAGTGATTCAAGTCTGATTTGAGTCCAAGTCACGACTTGCAAGTCCCCACCTCTGCTGGGGACATACGGCTCTGTGGCTGACCTTGACTGGCCTGTTTATTTTGTATTTCCAAATGAGCTTAAAGATATGTAACAATTTTACCTCATGCTTGGACTAAAACTGCATTGCCTTTTTTTTAAAGGTGTTTTTGAAATGACATTTTTTGTAAGGCAGCCTCACTTTTTCATTGCTTAGTCATAAAATAAACTCACACTTGTCAAAACAATACTATTTACTGATGCAATAAAACATACATTGGGGAAACAGGGAGGGTGATCAGTACACGAAAAAAGGAAGAAAAAAAAAAAGGAACATAGGACAGAACGTGAGAAGGAAACAGCAAAGGTGAAACACAAGCAACAAAACATAAAGCAGAACAGGAACAACTCAAATCAGCCATTTGTGACCAGTGTAAAAAAGAGAAGCACATTATGGACTGGGACGAAGCAAACGTCATTGGGACAGAAAAAAACAAACATCGTTGCTGGATTAAAGAGGCAAATTAAATGCAGAAATGTTAGCCACCTCGTGTCTCCGCTCGATTTCATTTCTCTCCAGCGACTAGATCAGGAATCACAATACACTAGACCAGGGGTGT
>NW_026571133.1:3321030-3362000 GCF_026225935.1 Boleophthalmus pectinirostris
GAGAGAGAGAGAGAGAGAGAGAAAGAGAGAGAGAGAGAGTAAGAGAGAGAGAGAGAGAAGAGACAAAAGGGTGACCAGAATGAGAAAACGGTAAGGGAAAGAGAGAAGAGAGAGAGAGGCAGAGAGAAAGAAAGAGCAGGAGAGAGAGAGAGAGAGAGAGAGGCAAAGGAGGAGACAAAATGAGTGAGAATAGTGAGCGAGAGAGAGAGAGAGAGAGAGTGAGAGTGGGTGAGTGAAAGAGAGAGAGTGCTGAGAGATAGAGAGAGAGGAGACAAAATGCTGACCAGAACGAGAGAACAGAGAGGGAGAAAGAAGAGAGAAGAAAAAGGAGGGGAAAAAAATGCTGACTACAGAGAGAGAGAGAGAGAGAGAGAGGGAGAGAGAGAGAGAGAGAGAGAGAGAGACGAGTATGGAAGAAAAGGAAGAGGGTGAACGATGGAGGTGTGGGGGTGGAGAGAAGAGACACAGCAAGATAAAATATAGAGAGAAACGTTAAGATTAGAGATGCACCGATACCGATACTGCACAGATACTAAAAAAAACCTGCTGAATCGAGTATCGGTTCCATGATATCGGTTCAGGTTGGGCTTTTAACTGAACGTAATTTACAAACCGATTTTGTCCAAGAACGTCTAATAATATTTGAACTTTTCTTCTGCTATTCTGTTGCGATTTCAAAGATTAAAAAGAAAATCTGTCTAATTTTGCGTTCGCACACCGGTATCGGTTAATATCGGCGGATATCGATATGCGTATTGAAAGTGGAAAGGCTGGATCGGTGCATTCCTAGTTAAAATAAAGACAAAGGGAGACATAAAGATAGAGAGAGAAGGGATGGGAGAGAGGGAGGAGAGAGATAAGAGAGAAGAAGGAAGGAGAAGGAGGGAGAGAGAGGAAGAAGGAGAGAAGGAGGAAAAGAAAAAGATGGAGAGAAGAGATAAGGAAGAGGGAAAAGGAGAGCGTAGAAGAAACAGAGAGCAAAAAAAGAGGGAGGAGGAGAAGAGAGAGAGTGACGTGGATGGACGAGGTAAAGAAAAGAGAGTGGGGGACAGAAAGAGAGAGAGAGAAAGAAAAAAAGAGGGGGAGAGATCGAAATAAGGAGAGAGGAGAGAAATGGAACACGCCGAGCGAAAAAATGTTCAGTGTCAGAGCTGCGGAGTTGGCAAAAAGTGAGGAAACGCCACACTTCAAACGGAGGAGAGGAAGAACTGTACACAGCTGGAGGAGAGAGAGAAGGAGAGAGAGAGAGGGAGAGGTGGAGAAAGAGGGAGAGGAGAGAGAAGAGAGAAAAAAACAAAGGGTGTCTTCATTCATTTGAGCAAAACTGAAGCGATAGACGCATCAGAAAGAGAGAGAATGACGATCCTCTTCTCTTCCACCATCTCTCCATCTTTTATCTCTCTCCTGTAGCCTCCCTCTTTCTCTCCTCCCTCTCTTTCTCTCCTCCCTCTCTTTCTCTCCTTCACTCTCCTCTTTGTCTTTAACATTACTCAGGGATGGTGCTCCAAGAAATTAGAGCAAAAAAAACAACAAAAAAAAACCTGTCAAACTGGACGTGACATCAGAATCTGTGTATCGTTTGTTCATTCGTTTTTCAGAAAAATAAGAAAATGAAAGAACAACGATTTTCTTCATTATTTGTCTCCAAAACCAAAATGACAAAAAAAAAAAAAAAAAAAAAAAAAAAAAAAAGGATAATGATTTGTTTTTTCAGTTTTTGATTTTGTGTTTAAATGAAGAATGGAAAAAAACGGAAAACATTTCTCATTTTTTGTGAGTTAATTAAATTGCGATGCCGAACTGAACCAGGACTGAACCAGGACTGAACCAGGACTGAGACCAGGACTGAACCAGGACTGAGACCAGGACTAAACCAGGACTGAGACCAGGACTGAGACCAGGACTGAACCAGGACTGAGACCAGGACTGAACCAGGACTGAAACCAGGACTGAGACCAGGACCAGACCAGGACTGAGACCAGGACCGAACCAGGACTGAGACCAGGACCGGACCACGACTGAACCAGGACTGAACCAGGACTGAGACCAGGACTGAGACCAGGACCAGACCAGGACTGAAACCAGGACTGAACCAGGACTGAACCAGGACTGAGACCAGGACTGAACCAGGACTGAACCAGGACTGAGACCAGCACTGAGACCAGGACCAGACCAGGACTGAACCAGGACTGAACCAGGACTGAGACCAGGACCAGACCAGGACTGAAACCAGGACTGAACCAGGACTGAGACCAGGACTGAGACCAGGACCAGACCAGGACTGAACCAGGACTGAACCAGGACTGAGACCCAGGACCAGACCAGGACCAGACCAGGACTGAGACCAGGACTGAACCAGGACTAAGACCAGGACTGAACCAGGACTGAGACCAGGACTGAGACCAGGACCAGACCAGGACTGAAACCAGGACTGAACCAGGACTGAGACCAGGACCAGACCAGGACCAGACCAGGACTGAGACCAGGACTGAACCAGGACTAAGACCAGGACTGAACCAGGACTGAAACCAGGACTGAACCAGGACTGAGACCAGGACTGAACCAGGACTGAGACCAGGACTGAGACCAGGACCAGACCAGGACTGAACTGAGACCAGGACTGAGACCAGGACCAGACCAGGACTGAACCAGGACTGAGACCAGGACTGAGACCAGGACCGAGACCAGGACTGAGACCAGGACTGAGACCAGGACCGAGACCAGGACCGAGACCAGGACCGAGACCAGGACCGAGACCAGGACTGAACCAGGACCCGAGACCAGGACGAGACCAGGAGACCGACCGAGACCAGGACCGAGACCAGGACTGAGACCAGGACCGAGACCAGGACCGAGACCAGGACCGAGACCAGGACCGAGACCAGGACCGAGACCAGGACTGAGACCAGGACCGAGACCAGGACCGAGACCAGGACCGAGACCAGGACCGAGACCAGGACCGAGACCAGGACCGAGACCAGGACTGAACCCAGGACTGAACCAGGACTGAGACCAGGACTGAGACTGAGACCGGAACTGAGACCAGGACTGAGACCAGGACTGAGACTGGGACCAGACCAGGACCAGGACCAGGACTGAAACCAGGACTGAACCAGGACTGAACCAGGACTGAGACCAGGACTGAGACCAGGACTGAGACCAGGACTGAGACTGAGACCAGGACTGAGACCAGGACTGAGACCAGGACTGAGACTGGGACCAGACCAGGACCAGGACCAGGACTGAGACTGGAACCAGAGTGAGACAAGATCAGGACTGAGACTGGGACCAGACTGGGACTAGGACTGAGAGCTGGACTGAGACCAGGACGAGACCAGAACCAGACCAGGACTGAGACTGGGACTAGACTGGGACCAGGACTAAGACTGAGACAGGAATTGAGATCAGGACTGAGACCAGGACTGAGACCAGGACTGAGACCAGGACTGAGACCAGGACTGAGACCAGGACGAAACCGGACCCAGACCAGGACTGAGACCAGGACTGAGACCAGGACTGAGACCAGGACTGAGACCAGGACGAAACCGGACCCAGACCAGGACTGAGACTGGGACTGAGACCAGGACTAAGACCGTGACCAGGACCAGGACTGACAGCGGGACTGAGACCAGGACCAGACCGGGACAAGATCGGAACCAGACCAGGACTGAGACTGGGACTGAGACTGGGACTGAGACCAGGATTAAGACCGGGTTTAGACCTGGTTTAGTCCTGGTTCAGGTCTGGTTCAGTCCGTATGCAGTGGTCCAGTTTAAGTCACATAAACGGGAAACAGCCTGTTTTTTTTGGGTTTTTTTTTGCTATTATTCATTTAAACAAAAAAATCGAAAAATAAAAAAAAAAACCCGAATCATTATCTGTTTTTTCATTTTGGTTTTGGAGACAAATAATGAAGAAAATAGTTGTTTTGTCATTTTGTTGTTTTATTATTTTTGGTTTATTTTGAAACACGAATGAACGAATGATACACGGATTCATCTGATTTGTATAATTAAAGTCGACGTTACTGAGGAATGATTTAAATCTGACAGTAAAATAAAATACCAATAAAACAATACCATAAAAATACACACATATTTTAAATCCTCATTCATATATTTGTTGTTCTCTGTGATTTTTCTTTGTGTCTTTTCCAGTGTTTTGCTCAGGTCTTGTCCGTGTGTCAGGAGCTCAGTATTCCGGTCAGGAGCAGGTCTTTGAATGCACCACACATCACAGTCAGAACAAGGACACAGACATAGGTGAGGAGCGTCCCCGGGGAGACGCAGTTTAAAGGACGCACACAGACACAGAGAAGACGGTGGAGTATAAACGGTAAAGGTTTAAGCGAAACTAAAGATGTGAACTCCAGCTCCAAAGAAACAGGTGCACAAAGAACTCCACTGTCCACTAGGGGCGCCCCAGTGCACACTCAGAAAATGTGAGTAAATATATTTCTGCCATTCTGGATTTTTGGACATAGGGAATCCGTGTATCATTCGTTCATTCGTTTTTCAATATAAAACCAAAAATAAGAAAACGAAAAAACAACAGTTTTCTTCGTTATTTGTCTCCAAAACCAAAATGAAAAAACGGATAACGATTCGTTTTTTCAGTTTTCGATTTTGTGTTTAAATGAAGAATGGAAAAAACGGATAACGGCTGTTTCCCGTTTACGTGACTTCCGTGACTGCGATGCCGAACTTTTGCACCGCGTACGGACTGAACCAGGACTGATCCAGGTCCGAGACCAGACCGGGACCAGAGCGGAACTGAGACCGAGACCAGTGGTCCGAGCGGTTCCGTGTCATCGTCTCCGCGCTGGTTCCGTGCAGGGAAAGTGAGAATGCGCTGTGGACTACAGGTCCGGACGGGCTGCTCCAGTCCTCCGCGCTCAAGAACCGCGGCTGGTTCTGAGGTGGTGCAAAGCATCAAACTGACGCTTCACACCAACGAAAACGAACCGAACTAAGAGCTTTTGGTTCAAATGGACCAGGTCCGGGATCAGACCGGGACCAGAACGCTACTGAGACTGGGACCAGACCGGGACCAGAGCGGGCCTGAGACAGAGACAAGACCGAGACAAGACCGAGACCGGACCGGAGGCTCAGAGCCCACGGCAGGGCCGGAGCTCGAAGCTGAGGCTCGGACCCCGCGGAGGCTCAGAGTCAAAGCTTGGAGTCCGCCCCAGTCCTGCTCTGGTCCTGGTCTGGTCCCGCTCTGGTCCCGCTCTAGTCCCGGTCTGGTCTCGGACCTGGATCAGTCCTAGTTCAGTCCGTACCCGGTGCAAAAGTTCGGCATCGCAGTCACGGAAGTCACGTAAACGGGAAACGGCCGTTATCCGTTTTTTCCATTCTTCATTTAAACACAAAATCGAAAACTGAAAAAACGAATCGTTATCTGTTTTTTCATTTTGGTTTTGGAGACAAATAATGAAGAAAACAGTTGTTTTTTCGTTTTCTTATTTTTGGTTTTATATTGAAAAATTAATGAACGAATGATACACGGATTATAGGGCCTCATTTCCCAGTGACCCAGAGTGTTGGAGACGTGTGGAGACACTTTTTAAAATATTCCCTCCAAGTTTCAGGTTGTTCATAATATTATAAACTTATAATAAGTAAAAAGTTCATCAATTAAAAAAGATTTCTGTAATAGATTTGTGTTTCTCTGCACAAATATTTTAACTTATTGTTATTTTTGGGGTTTATATGACATGAGTTTTCTGATCCGGCCCCTTTGAGATTAAAGTCGTTTGGACACCCCTGGGTTAGAGGCGCTCATAAGCCTCCAACCTAATAGCCCGGAAAATACTGTACTTCCTGACAGAAAGCTCGGCAACGGCGGACTGATATATGAGAAAATAGTCCCTCAACATGCGACAATTCATGCCATACAAGGTTGGTTTTACTTCAAACATTATTCTGTCGACACAGACATTTACATGGACAGTCTGGTGTAATAATAGATTTTCTTCGGGTGTTTTGTTGACGGACTCCGTTTTATTTGGCAACACAAGTGTGCGTGTCCAGGGACAGATCGACTCTGGTGAAACTGAAGAAGGTGAATAAATGAAAGAGAAAAAAAACAACTTCAAACTGAGAAAAAAAAGGACAAGCCGACCTGTTCGTATTAGTTGGAGTATGTTCCTGTACAGAGACAGTCTGTGTTCTTTGTGTCTGTTCTCTCTCTCTATCTCTCTCTCCATCACTCCTCCCACACTGTCCTCCTTCTCTCTCCTCCTTCATTCTTCCACCTCACTCTCTCCATCTCTGTCACTCCCTCGTCTCTCACCGTTTATCTCTGTCTCTTCTCACTCCCAACTCCTCCTCTGTATCTCTCCTCTCTCCATTTCTCTCTCTTCTCCCTCTATCTCTCAGTCTCTGCTCTTCTGCCTTTCTCTCCTCTCCCTCTTTCTATTTTCCCTCTATGTCTCCCTCTCCTTCCTTTCTCTCCCTCTATCTCTCCTTCCTCTCCTCTCCCACTATCCCCCCTCCTTCCTCCCTCCTGTCTCTCCTCCCCCGCTATCCATCTCTCCCTCTCTCTTTCCTTCCTCTCTCTCCCTCGCCTCTCTCTTCTCCCTCTCTCCTCTTTCTCTCCTCCCTCTCTGTCCCTCCCTCTATCTCTCCTTCCTTTGTCTCCTCCCCCACTATCCCTCTCTCCCCCTCTCCTCCCTCCCTGTCTCTCCCTCTATCTCTCATCTCCTCTCTCCCTCTCTCTCCTCCCGTCTTCTCTCTCTTCTCCTTCTCTCCCTCTTCTCTCCCCTTCCTCTCCCTCCTTGCTCTCTCCTCTCTCTCTTCTCCCTCCTTCTCCTCTCTCCTTCCTTTCTCTCCTCCCCTTCTATCCCTCTCTCCCTCTCTCCCCCTCTCCTCGCTTCCTTGCTCTCTCCCATCTCTCTCTCTTCTCCTTCTCCCTCTCTCATCTCTCTCTTCTCCCTCTCTCCTTCTATCTCTCCTTCCTTTCTCTCCTCCCCCACTATCCGCTCTCTCCCCTCTCTCTTCTCCCTCTCTCCTCTTCTTCTATCCCTTCCTCCCTCCCTCTCTTCCCCTCCCTCTCTCGTCTCCCTCTATCTCTCCCTCTTCTCTCTCCTTCCTTTCTCTCTCTTCTCCCTCTTTCCTCTTCCTCTCTCCTCCTCTCCCTCTCTCTCCTCACACTCACTCTATCTCTCCATCTCCTCTCACCTTCCTTTCTCTCTTCCCCTGCTATCCCTCTCTTCTCCCTCTCCTCCCGCTCTCCTCTCTCTCTCTCTCCCTTCTATCTCTCCTCTCCTCTCACCTACCCCTCCCTCTTCTTTCTCTCTCCTTTCCCTCTCTTGTCTCCTTCCTTCCTTTCTCTCCTCCTCCTCTATCCACCTCTCCTCCCTTCCGCTCTCACACTCCCCTCTCTCGTCTCCCTTTCTCCTCTTCCTCTATCCTCCTCTCCCTCTCTCTCACTCTACTCTCTCTCTCTCTCTCTCTCTCTCCTCCCTCTCTCTTCTCTTCCTCTCTCTCCTTCCTCCTCCTTCCTCTCTCTCTCCCTCTCCCGTCTCCTTCCTTCCTTTCTCTCCTCCCCTGCTATCCCTCTCTCCTCCCTTCATCTCTCTCTCTGTCACTCCCCTCTCTCTTCTCCCTCTCTCCCTCCCTTTATCTCTCCTTCTTGCTCTCCTCCCATGCTTTTCCTCTCTCCCCTCTCACTCTATCTCTCATCTCCTCTCTCTTTCCTTTCTCTCACCAACCGCTATCCCTCTCTCCCCTCTCTCTTCTCCCTTTATCCCTCCCTCTTCTCTCCTTCCTTTCTCTCTCTCTCTCTATCCCTCTCTTCTCACCTACCCCTCCCTCCTTTCCCTATCCCCTCTCTTCTTCCTCTCTCTTTTCCCCTCTCCTTCTTCCTTCTTCCTTCCTTTCTCCCTCTCTCTCTCTCTATCCCTCTCTTCTCCTCCCCTCCCTCCCTTTCTATCCTCTCTTCTTCCTCTCTCTTTCCCTCTATCTCTCCTTCCTCCTTCCTTTCTCCCCTCCCCTACTATCTCTCCCTCTCCTCTATCTCTCCCTTCCTCTCTCACACTCCCTCCCTCTCTCTTCTCCTCTATCTCTCCTTCCTTTCTCTCCTCCCCCGCTCCTCCCTTCCTCTCTCTCACTACCCTCTCTCTTCTTCCTCTCTCCTCTCCCTCTCTTCTCACACTCCCTCTATCTCTCCATCTCCTCTCTCCTTCCTTCCTCTCCTCTTTCTCTCCGTCTTTCTCTCTTCTGCTCCTGTTCTTTTCTGAGCTGCTTCGACGCACTCGGCAGCTTCAGCAAACAGCTCCTCTGTCAGACGCATTTTCCTCTTTTTTTTTTTTTCTCCTCTTTTTTTTCTCTCGTTCTTTTTCCTCAAACTCAAACTGTTAAAACTGCCAGAGCCTGAACACGACACACAGAGAACACACACACACACACACACACACACACACACACACACACACACACACACACACACACACACACACACACACACACTAGACCTACTTTTACTCCCATTATTCTGAGTCTAGTCCTGGTTTGGAGTCTAGTCTTGGCCCTGGTTTAGTCTGGTTTAATCCTGGTTTATTAATGATCTTATAGTTTAATTTCAGTTTAGTCCTGTTTTAGTCCAGGTTTAATCCCTGTTTATTAATAATCCATATTGTTTCATTTTGATTTAGTCCTGGTCTAGTTCTGGTCTAGACCTGGTCCAAGTCTCGGTTTATACCTGGTTTAGTCCAGTTTTTGATATCATGATTGATCAATACATAGTCCAGTTTTAGTCCAGTTTTAGTCCAGTTTTAGTCCTGGTTTAGTCCAGGTTTAGTCCAGTTTCAGTCCAGTGTTAGTCCAGTTTTAGTCCAGTTTAAATCCAGTTTTAGTCCTAATTTAGTCCTGGTTTAGACCTGGTTTAGTCCTAGTTTAGTCCAGGTTTAGTTCAGTTTTAGTCCTGGTTTAGTCCAGGTTTAGTCCAGTTTTAGTCCAGTTTAAATCCAGTTTTAGTCCTAATTTAGTCCTAGTTTAGTCCTAGTTTAGTCCTGTTTAGTCCTTTAGTCCTGGTTATCCTGTTTTGTCCTGGTTTAATCCTGGTCTGGTTAGTCCTGGTTTAGTCCTGGTTTAAGTCCAGGTTTAGTCCTAGTTTAGTTCTAATTTAGTCCTGGTTTAATCCAGGTTTAGTCCTGGTTTTGTCCTGGTTTAGTCCAGTTTTAGTCCAGTTTAAATCCAGTTTTAGTCCTAATTTAGTCCTAGTTTAGTCCTAATTTAGTCCTAGTTTAGTCCTAATTTAGTCCTAGTTTAGTCCTGGTTTAGTCCTGGTTTTGTCCTGGTTTACACTGGGTTAAATCCTGGTTAAATCCTGGTTTAGTCCTGGTTTAATCCAGGTTTAGTTCAGGTTTAGTCCAGTTTTAGTCCTAATTTAGTCCTAGTTTAGTCTTGGTTTTGTCCAGGTTTACACTGGGTTAACTCCTGGTTTAGTCCTGGTTTAGACCCAGTATTGAGTCTAGATGAGTTTGTTCTGGATAAAATCAGTTTTTGTTTCTTACATTAGAGCCTCGTGTATCGTGTACGTGAAACTCTACAGGATCATTTTAACAGAATAAATCCCACACTGGTCCTGACACGGACCACAGTCGACCAAAACCTCACCTTCTCTATCAAAACACGTCCACCACAACATCACTCATGTCGTCTGAAACAAAAATAACTGTAAAAAGTCTTTGAGTGTCTAAATTTGAGTCCGTTCAAAGTGATTATTTTGGCTCTAAATGAAAGAGTGAAGATTACAGACGTGACGAAGACAATGCCGGGCCTGTTTTTCTGTTTCGGGAGGAGTTTGTTGATGAAGCCGTTTAAGGACAGATCTCTATTTATATCCCGAGAGCGGCCCGACTAATACAAGCCACAAAAATACAATTATTATAAAAATACAAGTGGAAATCTAATAAATTGAACTTGAAATTTTGTTTTTAAGAAAGTGTGGATCCTGTGTTTACGTCATATCAGGGGCATTGTGTAACTTTTCTTGTTTCTATGGTCTGGTTTGGTCTCCATGGAGATAGAAAAGTTTAATTCCGTAATGTAAAAAAATTCCATGAAGAAAAGTATTTGATGGTTGCCAGAGAAAGTCGGACATGACGTCGGGAAAGTGACAAGAAAATCTACAGTGAGGAAGAAAATAAACAGAGTAAAAGAAGAATGGAGCGATAATTCAACACGGCCAGCAGTACTTCTGGTTTAGTCCAGGTTTAGTCCAGGTTTAGTCCAGGTTTAGTCTAGGTTTGGTCCTGGTTTAGTCTTGGTGTACACCTGGTTTAATCCAGGTTTAGTCCAGGTTTAATTGTGGTTTAGTTTTGGTTTAGTCTTTGTTTACACTTGATTTAGGTTTTGGTCCAGGTTTAGTCCTGGTTAAATCCTGGATAAATATTGGTTTAGTCTTGATTTAGATCTGGTTTAGATCTGGTTTAGACCTGGTTTAGACCTGGTTTAGTCTTGGTTTAGATCTGGTTTAGACCTGGTTTAGTCTTGGTTTAGACCTGGTTTAGTCTTGGTTTAGTCCTGGTTTAGTCCTGGTTTAATCCTGATTTAGTCCTGGTTTTGTCCTGGTTTAGTCCTGTTTAGTCCTGGTTTAGTCCTGGTTTAGTCTTGGTTTAGACCTGGTTTACCTGGTTTAGACCTTTTAGTCCTGGTTTAGACCTGGTTTAGACCTGGTTTAGTTTCCTGGTTTAGACCTGGTTTAGACCTGGTTTAGTTTAGACCTGGTTTAGACCTGGTTTGACCTGGTTTAGTTTAGACCTGGTTTAGACCTGGTTTAGACCTGGTTTAGACCGTTTGTCTTGGTTTAGACCTGGTTTAGACCTGGTTTAGTCTTGGTTTAGTCCTGTTTAGACCTGATTTAGTCTTGGTTTAGACCTGGTTTAGACCTGGTCCTTTTAGTCCTGGTTTAGACCTGGTTTTGGGTCTTGGTTTAGTCCTGGTTTAGACCTGGTTTAGAGCTGGTTTAGACTTGGTTTTGTCTTGGTTTAGTTCTGGTTTAGACCTGGTTTAGACCTGGTTTAATCTTTCCTGGTTTAGACCTGATTTAGTCTTGGTTTAGACCTGGTTTAGACCTGGTTTAGTCCTGGTTTAGACCTGGTTTTGTCTTGGTTTAGTCCTGGTTTAGACCTGGTTTAGAGCTGGTTTAGACTTGGTTTGTCCTTGGTTTAGTTTTCTGGTTTTGTCTTGGTTTAGTTCTGGTTTAGACCTGGTTTAGACCTGGTTTTGTCTTGGTTTAGTCCTGGTTTAGAGCTGGTTTAGAGCTGGTTTAGACTTGGTTTTGTCTTGGTTTAGTTCTGGTTTAGTCCTGGTTTAGACCTGGTTTAGACCTGGTTTTGTCTTGGTTTAGTCCTGGTTTAGACCTGGTTTAGTCCTGGTTTAGACCTGGTTTAGACCTGTTTGTTTTGTCTTGGTTTAGTCCTGGTTTAGACCCAGTATTGAGTCTAGATAGTTTTGTTTTGGAGAACATCAGATCAGTTTCAACATCAAATCCATAAAATCAGTTTTTATTTCTCACATTAGGGCCTGTACAGGGTCATTTTTACCAAATAAATCAGACCCTGGGCCTGACACGGACCACGGCGACCAAAACATCACCTTCTCTGTCAAAAGAGATCGTGGTAAATGACGTTGTTGCGGTAAAAACGTGTGTAACCGGAAACTCCATGTTGATTTTCAAACAGGGTCATAAGTCATGAAGCTCACCTTTGTTACGACGACTTGTGAGTCTGGGTCTTGCCTTAAGACCCGAGTTAAACAGATCGATTAGAACGTGCAAGTCTTGTGTCAGACTTGTCGGACCACGATGAGGAAACTCTCACTACTGATATGGATCTGTGTAATAAATACACAAACAAATACAGAGATAATCCTTCTAGATTTCCAGGCAAGTTTGACGAACCCTGCACCAGAAAAGTTACACAATGCTCCTTTCATAGACTATGAAACTGTGGATCATTATGTTATAATTTGGATCATTTTAAATCACAATATTCATCTAAAATGACTCAATAAAAGAAACAAGTCTCAGCATCTCACACAGACAGCCACAGGTCATGTTAGTGAGGACAGGAGTTTTCTTTTTTTCATTTGTACCAAAATGACTTCTACATGTGAATTCTACATGTATCAATGATTAAGATTATGTTTTCATCATGCCAGAAACGATCTGCGTCCAGACATGTCGTTTCTGTGTCCGTTCCCTATCCACACAGTAACGCGAAACCGCCTGAAACACTGGTCACATGATTAGGCTGGCGTCACGACGTCACGATGTCACGACGTCACGATGTCACAATATCACGATGTCACGACGTTACGATGTCATGATGTCACAATGTCATGATGTCACAACCGACGTCACGATGTCACGACCGACGTCACGATGTCACGACCGACGTCACAATGTCACGACATCACAATGTCACGACGTCACGATGTCACGACGTCACGATGTCAAGACGTCACGATGTCACGACGTCACGATGTCACGACATCACAATGTCACGACGTCACAATGTCACAATGTCAGGACGTCACGATTTGTCACGATGTCACGATGTCATGATGTCACGATGTCACAACGTCACGATGTCATGTCACGATGTCATGTCACAATGTCATGTCACGATGTCACGACGTCATGTCACAATGTCACGACGTCATGTCACGAGGTCACCACATCACGGTGTCACGATGTCACGATGTCACGACATCACGATGTCACGACGTCACGATCTCACAACGTCACAATGTCATGTCACGATGTCATGTCACAATGTCACGATGTCACGATGTCACGACGTCATGTCACAATGTCACGACGTCATGTCACGAGGTCACCACATCACGGTGTCACGATGTCACGACGTCACGATGTCACAATGTCACAATGTCACGACGTCACGTGGGCGGTAAAACAAGGAAGTGGAGCACCATGTCTGAAGTTGCTGCAGCTGATTTCAAGCCGAGGAAGATGACAAGTGTGAAAGTATTAAGTAGTTGTAGCTACGCTGTTTCCTGTTTTGTCTCTGGTTTTCCGCAATAGCGTCACATGACCGACGTCAGGAACCCAGTGAATCAGGAAGGTGCACGTCACAGTGACATGGTCCAATAAAGACCAGAGACCATATGAGTGGACATAGCTCATGTGTTAGTCAACGTGTGCCAAATAGGAAGTTCACATGCGGCTCTTCCGGCTCCTTCTGTCTCTGTCTCCAATTGACTTACATTAAGATCATGTCACTTCTCTCTCTGTAACTGCTGCTGTGAACCTCGTCATTTTGGTCTTAAAATGTTCATATTAACCTGCGACACAGGATCATGACTTTTTCTTTTTGCTATTGTGTCTGTCAAAAAATCCTACTCATAACATAGAGCCTAACTCCAGATTTGCTCCTGTAACCGTGAGCAACACGAGCCTCATTTGAGCGACGCTGAACACTGTGGGCAGTGTTGGGGAGTAACAGATTACATGTACCAGAGTTACATTATCAGAGTACAAATTATGAGTAACTGTATTCAGTTACAGTTACTGTTTCAGTGAGTGGTAATTGGATTACAGTTACTTTGTTGAAATAAATGGATTACACAGCGGTATTTTCCTGTTTTCACATTTGGGCTAAACCAGGACTAAACCAAGACTAAACCAGGACTGAACCAGGACTAAAACCAGGACTGAACCAGGACTAAAACCAGGACAAAAACGAGGACTAAACCAGGACTAAAAACCAGGATTAAACCAGGTCTAAACCAGGTCTAAAACACATCTAAACCATTACTAAACGAGGTCTAAACCAGGACTAAAACCAGGACTAAACCAAGACTAAACCACGACTAAAACCAGGACTAAAACCAGGACTAAACCATGACTAAAACCATGACTAAACCAGGTCTAAACCAGGTCTAAAACCGGATTAAACCAGGACTAAAACAGGACTAAACCAGGATTTAACAGGACTAAACCATGCCTCGTGGACGTGTCTTCTCTTCTATCAATAATATTTTTAATTTGGTTGAGTAAAGTCTGGGCTTTTTATTTTCTTTTATCAGACAAAACATCTTATGTTTCGATTTCCTCGTCTTTGCTTCTCTACAGCAAATCAAGTAATCCAAAGTATTCAGATTACATTACTCACTTTAAGTAACTTAATGGATTACGTTACAAACTACATTCTGGGGTATGTAATTTGTAATCTGTAGGGGAATACATTTTAAAAGTGACCTTCCCAACACTGACTGTGGACGACGTCACACTCGCTTAGTCCACTTCTTTTATACAGGACACAACTGGAGCTCCTACGTCAGCGTATCAGCGTTTTCAGGCGTCCACACGGCGCCGGATCAGATCTGTACTCGGATGAATTCGTGGACATGACGATCGGCACCAGATCGTTCCGTCTCTGGAGCCGTTTTCCATCGGATTAGAGCGAACGAACACTGTATCCACAACGAAAACGACTCAAATCCTTACTTGTGTGGGTGGGGCCTAAGAAAATAAAATTGTAAAATGAAGTAAGTAGAGAGCGGTGGGCGTGTACAGGAGAAGGTGAAAACTCTCTCTCCCTTCTTCCCACTCTCTTCTTTCTCTTTTCTCTCTCCTGCTCTTGTGTAGATTAACTTCAGATCTTAAATGAGAAGAGGGAACAGCTCTGACACGATTAAAAGCACCAAAAAGTCGACTTTGCACAATCACAGATCTGCTTTAAGAATATAAAAGTCTTGTGATCGCTGAATCATAAAAATGTAACACAAAAATCTATTGTTATGTTCGTGTTGTATGTATAATTTGAGTCGCCCTTTGACTGCGGGAAATGGAGCGAAGAAACACCAGCATGTTTCTGACGGACGAGCAGTGATATTAACCAAACCAAAATAAGGGACAATAGAAAATCTCTCACTTCTGCCTGTAATAATCCTGAATAAATGGACTTGATGATTATAACATGTAAAGACCAGACAAAACCGGGACTATTTTGGTATAAAGTGGTGACAATTTTACTAAATAATACATTATCGATGGGCTGTTACACTGAATAAAAGATATTTTTATTTTCAAATTTAGGTTACAGGTCAAAATAAAAGAGATAAAAGTAGAAATAACCAGAAAAACAACAGATTAGATAGGACTAAACCAGGACTAAACCAGGACTAGAATAGGACCCAAACAAAACCAGGACTGTACGACAAAACAAGAAAAAAACAAAACAGGATCAGACAGGACTAAACCTGGATTTAGTTCTCTAGTCCTGGTTTTGTTCCGGTTTAGTCCTGCTAAAACCAGTTTCACCCTGGCTTAGTCGAGTCCTGGTTTAAGAAAAGTATGAAAAGTCTAAAATACTAATGAGCCTTGAACAATAATCCTGGTGTAGTCCTGATCTAGTCCTGATCTAGTCCTGTCTGAATCTGGTTAAAGTTGGTCTTAGTTTAGTCCTGGTTCAGTCCTGTATTACACCTGTTTTAGTCCTGGTCTAGTCCTGTTTTAGTCCTGTTTTAGTCCTGGTCTCGTCCTGTTTTAGTCCTGGTCTCGTCCTGGTCTAGTCCTGTTTTAGCCCTGTTTTAGTCCTACCTTAATCTGATTAAAGTTAGTTTTAGTTTAGTCCTGTTTTAATCCTGTTTTAGTCCTGGTCTAGTCCTGTTTTAGTCCTGGTCTAGTCCTGTTTTAGTCCTGGTCTAGTCCTGTTTTAGTCCTGTCTTAATCTGATTAAAGTTAGTTTTAGTTTAGTCCTGTTTTAGTCCTGTTTTAGTCCTGGTCTAGTCCTGTTTTAGTCCTGGTCTAGTCCTGTTTTAGTCCTGTTTTAGTCCTGGTCTAGTCCTGTTTTAGTCCTCGTCTAGTCCTGGTTTAGTCCTGTTTTATTCCTGTTTTAGTCCTGTCTTAATCTGGTTAAAGTTAGTTTTAGTTTAGTCCAGGTTTAGTCCTGTTTTAGTCCTGGTCTAGTCCTGGTCTCGTTCTGTTTTAGTCCTGGTCTAGTCTTGGTCTAGTCCTGTTTTAGTCCTGGTTTAGTCCTGTTTTAGTCCTGGTCTAGTCCTGGTTTAGTCCTGTTTTAGTCCTGTCTTAATCTGGTTAAAGTTAGTTTTAGTTTAGTCCTGTTTTAGTCCTGGTCTAGTCTGTCCTGTTTTAGTCCTGTTTAGTCCTGTTTTAGTCCTGTTTTAGTCCTGGTTTAGTCCTGGTTTAGTCCTGTTTTAGTCCTGTCTTAATCTGGTTAAAGTTAGTTTTAGTTTAGTCCTGTTTAAGTCCTGGTCTAGTCTGGTCTAGTCCTGTTTTAGTCCTGGTTAGTCCTGTTTTAGTCCTGTCTTAATCTGGTTAAAGTTAGTTTTAGTTTAGTCCAGGTTTAGTCCTGTTTTAGTCCTGTCTTAATCTGGTTAGTAGTCTTAGTTTCGTCCTGTATTCCTTGTTTTAGTTGTGTTTTTAGTGTCTAGTCCTGTTTTAGTCCTGGTCTTAGTCTAGTCTGTTTTAGTCCTGGTCTAGTCCTGTTTTAGTCCTGTCTTAATCTTAGTCCTGTCTTAGTTAGTTTCGTCCTGTATTACACTTGTTTTAGTTGTGTTTTAGTCCAGGTTAGTCCTGTTTTTAGTCTGGTCTAGTCTTGGTTAGTCCTGTTTTAGTCCTGGTCTAGTCCTGTTTTAGTCCTGTCTTAATCTGGTTAAAGTTAGTTTTAGTTTAGTCCAGGTTTAGTCCTGTTTTAGTCCTGTCTTAATCTGGTTAAAGTTAGTCTTAGTTTCGTCCTGTATTACACTTGTTTTAGTTGTGTTTTAGTCCAGGTCTAGTCCTGTTTTAGTCCTGGTCTAGTCTTGGTCTAGTCCTGTTTTAGTCCTGGTCTAGTCCTGGTTTAGTTTTAGTCCTGTCTTAATCTGGTTAAAGTTAGTTTTAGTTTAGTCCTGTTTTAGTCCTGGTCTAGTCCTGGTTAGTCCTGTTTTAGTCCTGTTTTAGTCCTGTCTTAATCTGGTTAAAGTTAGTTTAGTTTAGTCCAGGTTTTAGTCCTGTTTTAGTCCTGGTCTAGTCTTGGTCTAGTCCTGTTTTAGTCCTGGTCTAGTCCTGTTTTTAGTCCTGTCTTAATCTGGTTAAAGTTAGTTTTAGTTTAGTCCAGGTTTTAGTCCTGTTTTAGTCCTGTCTTAATCTGGTTAAAGTTAGTCTTAGTTTCGTCCTGTATTACACTTGTTTTAGTTGTGTTTTAGTCCAGGTCTAGTCCTGTTTTAGTCCTGGTCTAGTCCTGGTCTAGTCCTGGTCTAGTCCTGTTTTAGTCCTGTCTTAATCTGGTTAAAGTTAGTTTTAGTTTAGTCCAGGTTTAGTCCTGTTTTAGTCCTGTCTTAATCTGGTTAAAGTTAGTCTTAGTTTCGTCCTGTTTTAGTCCTGGTCTAGTCCTGTTTTAGTCCTGGTCTAGTCTTGGTCTAGTCCTGTTTTAGTCCTGGTCTAGTCCTGGTTTAGTCCTGGTCTAGTCCTGGTTTAGTCCTGTTTTAGTCCTGTCTTAATCTGGTTAAAGTTAGTTTTAGTTTAGTCCTGTTTTAGTCCTGGTCTAGTCTTGGTCTAGTCCTGTTTTAGTCCTGGTCTAGTCCTGTTTTAGTCCTGTCTTAATCTGGTTAAAGTTAGTTTTAGTTTAGTCCAGGTTTAGTCCTGTTTTAGTCCTGTCTTAATCTGGTTAAAGTTAGTTTTAGTTTAGTCCAGGTTTAGTCCTGTTTTAGTCCTGTCTTAATCTGGTTAAAGTTAGTCTTAGTTTCGTCCTGTATTACACTTGTTTTAGTTTGTTTTTAGTCCAGGTCTAGTTCTGTCTTAATCCGATTAAAGTAAATCTTAGTTTAGTCCTGGTTTAGTCCTGTATTACGTCTTTATTATGACCTGTTTTAGTTCTGTTTTAGTCCTGGTTTAGTCTTAATCTGGTTCAAGTTAGTTTTAGTTTAGTCCAGGTTTAGTCCCGTTTTAGTCCAGGTCTAGTTCTGTTTTAGTCCTGTCTTAATCTGGTTAAAGTTAGTTTTAGTTTAGTCCAGGTCTAGTCCTGTTTTAATCCTGTCTTAATCTGGTTAAAGTTAGTCTTAGTTTCGTCCTGTATTACACCTGTTTTAGTCGTGTTTTAGTCCAGGTCTAGTTCTGTTTTAGTCTTGGTCTAGTCCTGTCTTAATCTGGTTAAAATTAGTTTCAGTTTAGTCAGCATTTAGTCCTGTTTTAGTCTTGGCCTAGTCCTGATTTAGTCCTGTTTTAGTCTTGTTTTAGTCCTGAATTAGTCCTGGTCTAGTCCTGTCTTAATCTGATTAAAGTAAATCTTAGTTTAGTCCTGGTTTAGTTCTGGTCTACTCCTGTTTTCGTCGTCTTTTAGTCCTGGTTTAGTCCTGTATTACGTCTTTATTATGACCTGTTTTAGTTCTGTTTTAGTCCTGGTTTAGTCCTGTCTTAATCTGGTTCAAGTTAGTCTTACTTTAGCCCTGTATTATGCCTTTATTACACCTTTTTTTCAGCCCTGCTTTAGCCCTAATTTGAACCTGTCAAAAACCGCTTAAACTAACAAAATCGTCTCGAGTCTGCATCACTGTGTCCCCGGTTTCCTTTTGATATCAACCTCAGGAACAATAAAACCGGTATAAACGCTACAAAACAGCCCTAAAATAAGTTATTGTAGCAGTAAATCCTCGTGGAGCGGCCTGCCTCTGCTCTGCCTCTCCTGTGTGGTCCGCTCAAAGGGTTAAAGCCCAAAGTGAACTGAATTGTAAGAAGTTGGTTACCAAGGGAAACTGTTCGCACCGTTCCAGCTGAGGCAGACCGTACCAAGCGCGTGACACGTAGGGGGTAGGGGAGTTTCCACGGCACTACGAGTTATGACGCGTAAAAATAGTGCGTAATAATGTGATAATACGATGTTAGCTGCGGTTATGATGGTTATAAATGTGTATGAACGCGTTATGAATTGCGTAATAGCGATGGATTTGGGTGTTTTGTGAACGCGCACGGTTCCAGTTCCCCCTCCGAGCGCGGCGCAGTGACGTGGTCCGTGCCAAGTCGGTTTGAAAAGAGCAGACAAAGGCTTTGAGCCCAGGACGCCGCTCTCTCTCCCTCACTCTGCCCACAAAGCACTGCCCCTCTCCGCGCTCCGCACACAGCGCAGCTCCGCCATGGAAACGTCCGCACGCAGCGCGCACTGAGACGCCCGGTTTGTTCCACTTTGTTTTTGTGAAATGTACGACCGTCTGGACCCTCGCGCGGCCGGCAGAGGAGCGCCTTCCCCGGGCAGAAGACGAGGAAGCGTCGTGTGAGAGAGGGCGCGAGGGGACGGGCTGTTTCCCTCCTCTCCTCCTCCTGCCCCGGCCCCCTCTGTTCCTCTTTTTGGCGGAGAGAGAGAGAGGGGTAAAGACACACACAGGAATAAACGCTTTTTTGGAGATTTTGGCTTCTTTTTACGCATCTGAGTCCTGCTGCGCCACCACAGCGGATCACGTGGGACTGAGAGTTGGATCGATTGTGCACAGTTCAGTGAGAGACAAACTCCTCCGGTTTACTTGTGTGGATAAGTGGGACTGTTGCTACTTTTTGCAATACTGCAAGTGGAGCTAGTGTGACTTTTTCTGGCCTGGGTGAGTGGAGTATTAACTTCTTTTATGCCTGGGGTTTAAAAAACAATGGAGACGCACATTTCGTGCCTCTTCCCAGAAATTTTGGCCATGATTTTCAGCTATCTGGATGTGAGGGACAAAGGCAGGGTGGCCCAGGTCTGTATCGCTTGGAGGGACGCGTCCTACCACAAGTCTGTGTGGAGGGGGGTGGAGGCCAAGCTGCACCTCCGCAGAGCCAACCCGTCTCTGTTCCCCAGCCTCCAGGCCCGGGGCATCCGCAGGGTTCAGATCCTGTCTCTGCGCCGCAGCCTGAGCTACGTGATCCAGGGAATGCCCAACATCGAGTCCTTGAACCTGTCCGGCTGCTACAACCTGACGGACAACGGGCTGGGCCACGCGTTCGTGCAGGAGATCCCCTCTCTGCGCGTGCTCAACCTCAGCCTGTGTAAACAGATCACAGACTCCAGTCTGGGGCGCATCGCTCAGTACCTCAAGAACCTGGAGGTCCTGGAGCTGGGCGGCTGCAGTAACATCACAAACACAGGGCTCCTTCTGGTGGCCTGGGGGCTGCACAGACTCAAGAGTTTAAACCTGCGCTCCTGTCGACATGTGTCTGACGTGGGCATCGGGCACTTAGCGGGCATGACCCGCAGCGCTGCAGAGGGATGTCTGAACCTGGAGTTCCTCATTCTGCAGGACTGTCAGAAGCTCACAGACCTGTCCCTCAAACACATCTCCAAAGGTCTGGCCAAGCTGCGCGTGCTCAACCTGAGCTTCTGCGGGGGCATCTCGGACGCCGGCATGCTGCACCTGTCGCACATGACGTCTCTGTGGAGGCTGAACCTGCGCTCCTGCGATAACATCAGTGACACTGGCGCTATGCACCTGGCCATGGGCACGCTCAGGCTCTCCGGGCTGGACGTGTCCTTCTGTGATAAGATCGGGGACCAGACGCTGGCGTACATCGCGCAGGGACTGTACCAGCTCAAGTCCCTGTCACTCTGCTCCTGTCACATCTCCGATGACGGCATAAACCGAATGGTGCGACAGATGCACGAGCTCAGGACTCTGAACATCGGGCAGTGCGTGCGCATCACGGACAAAGGCCTGGAGCTGATCGCAGACCACCTGACCCAGCTGGTGGGCATCGATCTGTACGGCTGCACCAAGATCACCAAGAGAGGCCTGGAGAGGATCACCCAGCTGCCCTGCCTCAAGGTGCTCAACCTGGGGCTGTGGCAGATGACGGAGAGCGAGAAGGTCAGGTGATGGGCCGCACCTCTGGGCCGGTTTGTTTTGGACAGTGGACACTTGGGGGACAGTGGGGGACTTTATATTTGAACAGAGCTTCGTTCCTCCTGCTCTTATCAAAGGTGTGTATCTCCAGTGACCACACTGATCTGATCTGTGTTTGATTTGGCCTTTAAAACTGTAGCATTTCAGACATGTGCTAGAGCAGTTCAGTCTCACCTTCTATCCACTTTTAACAGTTTTCATCTCGCGTTCAGTTTTAATATCTTACTTATGATTTAATTTTTAACCGTTTTGTGAAGAAACTGCGTCATGCCTCTTCAGAAACTCACATTTCTCTGCAGTCGGCATGTATTAAATCGTTCTATTTCGTTTTATTTCCCATCAAAGTGAGATTTTAAAACTAGCCTGAGCCCGTTTTGGTATCAGAGTTTGTAGACATGACTCGCTTCAGTGCAGCCATCACGCCTATGACATTTTGGCTACCTCGTGTGCGTTTTCGGAAGGGTGAATACTGTTTTAAAAAAGCAGAGCGTGAATGAAATAAGAGAAATGTGCCTATAGGCCTGTGTCTGACCCTCCCCCACTCGCCCACCCCGTCCAGGACGCCTAACTACCTTTGTTAATTTACCCAGTACAACTCACAGCTACTGCAGCGAGAAGGCAACAGGGCCGTCCAACTTCAAGAGCGAAAAGCAAAATACGAAAACGTCATCCATTTTCAAACCCCGACTTTTATCGCCCCTTAACTTTCAATACCTCCAGCTTAAATCTAGTTTTTAATAATAGCTTGGGTTCACGAGAATGGGATTTTTAAGTCGCCAAAACCGAACAGGTGGAACGATTTGGACGACAAAAACTAAAATTTTGTCAAAGTAAGAAGGTTGATTTGCGTAAAAAAGTAAAATTGTCTACCTTTTTGTACTTGAAATAAGAAAATACGCCTAAAAATACAAGATAAAACACTTTGTACTTCACTGTAAATCATTTGTTGTTTGAATTAAGAAAAAAATACTGAATCTAGTAGTAGATAATTTTACTTGTCAAGCGAAATCTACTTTAATCAAGCTCAAAAATATTCTTAATTTGAGTAAGTGAAAGTGTAATTTATTCAGATATTACCTTTCGTAGTGTGCGTTTTTTATTTTTATTGCCACAAACTCAGATTGCAGATGTTTTGACCTGATTTACGGTGAATATTTTCACAATTTCAGAGTTCATGTAGATGAAATTCCAAACCGATCTTACCTGTTTCTCTCCGTGATTAGTTAAAATAATCGAAACACGTTTTCACATCGGCTTCTGTCGTATCAGTAAATATCGAAAGAGGCAGTTTTGGAGCAAATCCAAAAGAATCGGATCTCGTAAAAGAGCCGAAAGTGGCGTTTTTGTCGATTGTAAGATTAAAAAGGCAAGTTTGTAGTTGAATTTCAAGCATATTTTCGATTTGGCTGTTGGTAAATCTATATAAAAAATGTCCGTAGTTGTATTAGTTATAATCTGAAGTTGAAATAATAACATTTTCGTGAACACAACCTATGATATCGATGAATCGGCAGTGTGGTGCTTTCGCTATAGGGGGGCTGTTAATGCACAGAGTGTCCTACTTCAAATTGAAGTGTTCTTATAGATATTAATTCCCTTTATGACTGAATGCGATCAGGGTTTTCATTGTTTAATTTTATATCCGCCACGTTTCAACACCCGCAAATTCACACGTTAAGAGACGACGTAAAAACAGGGAGGGACACAAAGCCCGTCTAAACCCGGCTATCTCGACCCTACGGAACAGAAATACCAGAAATCGATCATTTTTCCTCGTTTTTTTTTTTTTTTTTTTTCTTCTTCTTCCTCCTCAGCTCGGTGTCAAGTTACAAGCCGTCTCCTCCGTCTATCCCTCCTTCTCTCTCCCTCCTTCTTCTTCTTCTTCTTTTTTCACACATGCAACTCACGTGCACGACACAGGCTCCCATCGGTGTGTGTGTACGTGCGCGCGTCTCGGTGTAATGCAATGACCTGCTATGAATTCATATCGGGGTGAGTGTCCTGCTGAAGTGTGCGTGCGTGCGTGTTTTTCCGTGCGTGTGGGCGTGCAAATAACGGAAAATCTGTTGTGTATATTACGTGTTTGTAAAGAAGAATAATGCAATGCCCAAATTAAATGCTTTTATATTCTTACGGTTAAAACAATTAAAGATATTTATATAATGAAAGAAACGCAGCGGTGTCGACTACTTTTTGTGTTTGTGGAGAAGAGAACGCAGCTTGTCTTGTCTTGACGGTGTTTCAAAGAAAAAAATTGTGTGTTAAACATCTCGGGGGGGGGGCTAATTTATCAAAAACGGATTAATAACAAAAAATTTTCTAATTCCCTTCGACTTTGGAGCTTGTGAGTTTGAGTTTAAGCATGATTACAATGGGGTTTTTTCTTGTCATGTTTTCAGTTTTTTCTCAAATGTTAATGCTTTTGTTTACAGGCAACTGAGGGTGAAGAGTTCATCAAAAAAAAAGCAAAAAAACTATTTGAATTTTGAAATTTTTTTAATTTGAATTTGATATTTTCCGCAGAGAAGAAAATTTATTATAATTATCTGTTGGGTCTTAGTGTGGCAGTTCATCTTTCTGTTTTACTCAGTGCTCTTGAACACAAACAAGTATTTAAGAGGTTTTAAAAGGTCAACAATTTATCGAAATCAAAAAAACAAAAAAGTGAATTTATGTAGAGAAGAAATTACACTAAAATTCTGAAATGGTAAGCCAGTAGGGATGAGACAAGATCTCGCGAGACGAAAACGAAATTCCCAACGAAAATGAAAATCGTGCACACATGAGAAAAATGATCTTGTGAGATTTTTTTCCCAATTTTTTTACATTTAAATTGGACAAAAACAGATTATTTTTTGGTGAGTTACATCTCTAACAGTTCCAAAGAGCGGTACTAAAATGGAAACAAAACTATGAAATCTAAATTTAAAAAATGTGTGAGGCCAAAATCAGAAACTGAACCGTGAAATTTAATCTCGTCTTGGACCCAAACTCGTATCTTGTCTCGTCTTGTCAAAATTTAATCTTGTCCCATTTAGAGCTTGGTATCATTAAGAAGTTGCCGATACGATACATAGGTCACGATACCATACATTTTTCGATATAGTGAGCTTTCGATTTGATAAGATTTGACTCGATTCAGTAAAAAATAATTGTTGAAAGCAGTGAAAATGTGAAAAGTGCTGCATAAACAAGTTTCCTTTTTATAAACAAGCAATAAAATAATTGAGTAAAATACACCAAAAAATAACTTTTGACGATATATCGATACAGAAACCCACGATATCGATACTGTATCATCACATTAAAACATATGATATATCGATATTTCTAGTCTCATCCCGATTTTGGACACAAACAATTGCGTATAAAGCTCTGAGGTTAACAATTTAGAAAAAAAAACAACAAAATGTTAGAATTTTCTTTTAAAATTCGCAATTTTATGTTGAGAATAAAATACAAATTCTCTGTTGGGTTTTGCAGTTAGAGTCAAATCTGATGCATGTGATTGTATTGTATTGTTTTTCGATACAGGGCGCTTTCGATTTGATACGATTCGATATGGTATATTTCAAATTGGTTCGATATGATTCAGTAAAAGAATAATCGCTGAAATGCATTTTAATCCTCAAAACTGTGAAAATGTGAAAAGTGCTGCATAAACAAGTTTCCTTTCTCTAAACAAACCAGAACTAAACCAGGTCTAAACCGGGACTGAACCAGGACTGAACCAGGTCTAAACCAGAACTAAAGAAGGACTGAACCAAGGGCTGAACCAGGAATAACCAGGACTAAACCAGGACTAAACCAGAACTAAACAAGGTCTAAACCAGGACTAAATTAGGTCTAAACCAGGACTAAATTAGGTCTAAACCAGGTCTAAACCAGAACTAAAGAAGGTCTGAACCAGGACTAAACCAGAACTAAACAAGGTCTAAACCAGGACTAAATTAGGTCTAAACCAGGTCTGAACCAGGTCTAAACCACAACTAAAGAAGGTCTGAACCAGGACTAAACCAGAACTAAACAAGGTCTAAACCAGGACTAAAGAAGGTCTGAACGAGGACTGAACCAGGTCTAAACCAGGACTAAACCAGGACTAAACCAGGACTGAACCAGGACTGAACCAGGACTAAACCAGGACTGAACCAGGTTTAAACCAGAACTAAACAAGGTCTAAACCAGGACTAAACCAGAACTAAACAAGGTCTAAACCAGGACTGAACCAGGACTAAACCAGGTCTAAACCAGAACTAAAAAAGGTCTAAACCAGGACTGAACCAAGGAATGAACCAGGACTAAACCAGGTCTAAACCAGGACTAAACCAGGTCTAAACCAGGATTAAACCAAAACTAAACCAGGTCTAAACCAAAACTAAACCAGGACTAACCTAGGACTAAACCAGAATTGAACCAGGTCTAAACCAAGGACTGAACCAAGGACTAAACCAGGTCTAAACCAAAACTAAACCAGGTTTAAACCAAAACTAAACCAGGTCTAAACCAAAACTAAACCAGGACTAACCTAGGACTAAACCAGAATTGAACCAGTTCTAAACCAGGTCTAAACCAAAACTAAACCAGGACTAAACCAGCACTAAACCAGGTTTAAACAACACGATATATCGATATTTCTAGTCCCATCCCGATTTTGGACACAAACAATTACATATAAAGCTCTGAGGTTAACAA
This sequence comes from Boleophthalmus pectinirostris, assembly GCF_026225935.1. NCBI lineage: Eukaryota > Metazoa > Chordata > Actinopteri > Gobiiformes > Gobiidae > Boleophthalmus > Boleophthalmus pectinirostris. The sequence goes on from NW_026571133.1 coordinate 3,346,557, forward strand.
TTTATAAAAAACAAAAAAAGTATTCGAATTTTTTTTTATTTTATTTGCAATTTTATAAAGAATAAAACACAAATTCTCTATTGGGTCTTGCAGTTAGAGTCAAATCTGATGTGTGCGATTATATTGTATTAGTTCATATTTCAAAATTGATCTAAAAAAAAAAAGCAAAACAAAAAATATGTAACTTATCAGACAAATTACAGTCGTAGAATCGTCTAATAATCCAGCAGACACATGTAACGCACTGGCCTGGAGTCTGTATTGTTTGGCGTTGCCCGGCTCTGCGCCTTTGTCTCATTCGCTGACAGGAGATGAGAGGAAATCTTTTATTATTTACGACTGTCTTCAAAATGGCGGCCGCCTTGATTTGGCTGCATCACTGGTGTAATTAATTATCACTAAGGCGTTCTACCCTGCTGGCTTTTTTAATCAACCTCTTCTGTTTGTTTCTCCAAATGCAAAACACGCAAACAAGACAACGCCGGGATATGATTTTAGATTTTAAAGGCCAACCCTGTAACGTCACCTGCTCCTCGTTTCCACGGATACGCCACTGCTCTGCCCGGAATGTTCCACAGTGTGATATTAAGCGGCTCTGTCTTACGTTTACGCAGATCTGACCCGGAACTTGGCCTGGTTTGGTCTCCGTGAAGGTAGAAAGGTTTAATGCCGCACTGTGAAACATTCCAGACTTTTATAATCACCTACAGAATATAAATCGTAGACGACAACACGTGAGCCAGGACTAAAACAGGACTGAACCAGGACTAAAACAGGACTGAACCAGGACTGAACCAGGACTAAAACAGGACTAAACCAGGACTGAACCAGGACTGAACCAGGACTGAACCAGGACTGAACCAGGGACTGAACCAAGAACTGAACCAAGGACTAAACCAGGTCCAAACCAGGACTAAACTAGGTCCAAACCAGGTCTAAACCAGGTCTAAACCAGGTCTAAACCAGGACTGAACCAGGACTAAGACAGGACTGAACCAGGACTAAGACAGGACTGAACTAGGACTGAACCAGGACTAAAACAGAACTGAACCAGGACTAAAACAGAACTGAACCAGGACTAAAACAGAACTGAACCAGGACTGAACTAGGACTGAACCAGGACTAAAACAAGACTGAACCAGGACTAAGACAGGACTGAACCAGGACTAAAACAGGACTGAACCAGGACTAAGGCAGGACTGAACCAGGACTAAAACAGGACTGAACCAGGACTAAGACAGGACTGAACCAGGACTAAAACAGGACTGAACCAGGACTAAACCAGGACTAAAACAGAACTGAACCAGGACTAAAACAGAACTGAACCAGGACTGAACCAGGACTAAACCAGGACTGAACCAGGGACTGAACCAAGAACTGAACCAAGGACTAAACCAGGTCCAAACCAGGACTAAACCAGGTCTAAACCAGGTCTGAACCAGGACTGAACCAGAACTTAAACAAGACTGAACCAGGACTAAAACAAGACTGAACCAGGACTAAAACAAGACTGAACCAGGACTAAAACAAGACTGAACCAGGACTAAAACAGGACTGAACCAGGACTAAAACAGGACTGAACCAGGACTAAAACAGGACTAAACTAGGATTAAAACAAGACTGAACCAGGACTAAATCAGGACTAAACCAGGACTAAGACAGGACTGAACCAGGACTAAAACAGGACTTAACCAGGACTGAACTAGGACTGAACCAGGACTAAGACAGGACTGAACCAGGACTGAACCAGGACTGAACCAGGACTGAACCAGGACTGAACTAGGACTGAACTAGGACTAAGACAGGACTGAACCAGGACTAAAACAGAACTGAACCAGGACTAAAACAGGACTGAACCAGGACTAAAACAGAACTGAACCAGGACTAAAACAGGACTGAACCAGGACTAAAACAGGACTCAACCAGGACTAAAACAGGACTGAACCAGGATTAAAACAAGACTGAACCAGGACTAAATCAGGACTAAACCAGGATTAAAACAAGACTGAACCAGGACTAAATCAGGACTAAACCAGGACTAAGACAGGACTTAACCAGGACTAAAACAGGACTAAACCCGGATTAAAACAAGACTGAACCAGGACTAAATCAGGACTAAACCAGGACTAAGACAGGACTTAACCAGGACTAAAACAGGACTTAACCAGGACTGAACTAGGACTGAACCAGGACTAAGACAGGACTGAACCAGGACTAAAACAGGACTGAACCAGGACTAAAACAAGACTGAACCAGGACTAAATCAGGACTAAACCAGGATTAAAACAAGACTGAACCAGGACTAAATCAGGACTAAACCAGGACTAAGACAGGACTTAACCAGGACTAAAACAGGACTAAACCCGGATTAAAACAAGACTGAACCAGGACTAAATCAGGACTAAACCAGGACTAAGACAGGACTTAACCAGGACTAAACCCGGATTAAAACAAGACTGAACCAGGACTAAATCAGGACTAAACCAGGACTAAGACAGGACTTAACCAGGACTAAAACAGGACTTAACCAGGACTGAACTAGGACTGAACCAGGACTAAAACAGGACTAAACCAGGACTAAGACAGGACTTAACCAGGACTAAAACAGGACTTAACCAGGACTGAACTAGGACTGAACCAGGACTAAAACAGGACTAAACCAGGATTAAAACAAGACTGAACCAGGACTAAATCAGGACTAAACCAGGACTAAGACAGGATTTAACCAGGACTAAAACAGGACTGAACCAGGACTGAACTAGGACTGAACCAGGACTAAGACAGAACTGAACCAGGACTAAAACAGGACTGAACCAGGACTAAAACAGGACTGAACCAGGACTAAAACAGGACTGAACCAGGACTAAGACAGGACTGAACCAGGACTGATCTAGGACTGAACCAGGACTAAAACAGGACTGAACCAGGACTGAACTAGGACTGAACCAGGACTAAAACAGGACTGAACCAGGACTAAAACAGGACTGAACCAGGACTAAGACAGGACTGAACCAGGACTGATCTAGGACTGAACCAGGACTAAAACAAGACTGAACCAGGACTAAGACAGGACTGAACCAGGACTAAGACAGGACTGAACCAGGACTAAAACAAGACTGAACCAGGACTAAAACAGAACTGAACCAGGACTGAACTAGGACTGAACCAGGACTAAAACAAGACTGAACCAGGACTAAGACAGGACTGAACCAGGACTAAGACAGGACTGAACCAGGACTAAAACAGGACTGAACCAGGACTAAAACAGAACTGAACCAGGACTGAACCAGGACTAAGGCAGGACTGAACCAGGACTAAAACAGGACTGAACCAGGACTGAACTAGGACTGAACCAGGACTAAGACAGGACTGAACCAGGACTAAAACAGAACTGAACCAAGACTAAAACAGGACTGAACCAGGACTAAAACAGAACTGAACCAGGTCTGAACCAGGACTAAAACAAGACTGAACCAGGACTAAGGCAGGACTGAACCAGGTCTAAAACAGGACTGAACCAGGATTAAAAGAGGACTGAACCAGGACTAAATCAGGACTGAACCAGGACTAAAACAGGACTTTACCAAGACTAAAACAGGACTGAATTCAGTATATTGTGATGGTCCACGATATTATTTTAAGAACTTTGACGATACGATATCACGACATTTGGGTTTTTGTTACATCCCTAATGATGAAACTTTCTTGTCGTCTGAACTTGGTTAGATTTTTACTTTTTGCAGTGTATCCGTGACAACAGATCCTCCTCCAGAAAGTACACAGAGTACCTTTAAAGACGTACTGTACTCTATACTTTTCCGTAATCTACTTTTGACTCTTCCGTGGGTTAATAGTCGTCTGTGTGGAGTCCCCGGCTGCTCCGGCTCGTGCGCTCAGCCCAAACATCAGCCCCCGTGCGTGACAAATGCACTGGATCTGACAGTTTAAACACGAGTTCTCAGGGACACGGGTTGGTGTATTTTTGTAGTGTTTAGTTTCACGTGTGGCACCGCTCCGAAATCAGATCCGAACGTGGCTGTTTCTGCTTTCTGTCAGGAGCGGTGCATTGTGGGAAGCTGACACGCCACACACAGAGACGGAGACGGAGCAGGCAGGCTGGAAACGCGGGCAGTGAGAGTTATCGGTTCGTTAAAGGCGCACTGTGGAGCTTTTCTGGTGAAACGCTGACTACTACTACTACGCTTTGTCCGGAATGTTCCACAGTCGCCACGTTTGCATGAGAGGTTTAATTCAACAAAAATCATTTAATTCTGCTTTAAAAAGACCATGTAAACCACAGGTGTCAAACATACGGCCCGGGGGCCAGATCCGGCCCTCCAAGACTTTTAATGTGGCCCTTGGGTGATTTTCTACTAAAATATTTTAATTATATTTTCTATTAAAATATTTTGTAATTTTCTGTGGTGTTTATCACAGCAGCGTCTCCAGCGTCTCTGTACGTGGCCTCCTCCCACCAGAGCAGCACAAATGAAGACTTGTCTCTTTCCAAACGCTCTTAAAGGACGATCGTTTTGACTGTTGACCGTGACACCCTCATCAGAAAAATGTCCAAACATGAGAAAAGTGGAGCCGAGTGCAGGATTTTCCAAGAAAAATGGACTTATTCCTGTTTACATACAAGGTTCATGTTAAAACATTGTGTTGTAATTGAATTTTTCTTAAAGTTTCAGGTTGTTCATAATATTATAAACTTATAATAAGAAAGAGTTCATCAATTAAAAAAGATTTCTGTAATAGATTTGTGTTTCTCTGCACAAATATTTGAAGTTATTGTTATTTTTGGGGTTTATATGACATGAGTTTTCTGATCCGGCCCCTTTGAGATCAAAGTAGGTTGGATACGGCCCCCGGAACAAACTGAGTTCGACACCCCTGATGTAAACAGTTAAATCCAAATGAAAATGATTATAATTCCGAAGTAAGTGGGTGGTTTATTCAGATTTTAAAGCCGAATTAATTTATTTCTCGATCATGTAAACGTTTATTCTTCTTAAAAAATAATTCCGGTCGTTCATGCTCGTTGGGTCGCTCTTCTGACGCGATCCGGGCTGGTTTCGGACTTTGATCCACGTCTCTTTGGATTTGTGAGCAGGATGCGGGAGTGGGCTGAGGTAGAACAGCCTCACACTCAGTTTGTCTTCTTCCTCTCTTCTCCGACGCTCTTCCCTTCTCCTCCTCAGCCGACAGACGTAAAGTGTGAAGAGAGAATTCTCCAGCTGCTGCTTCGCAATTATCATCAGAACCACTGCGGTAAAAGTTTGGATCACAATCCCTGTATCATTCGTTCAATTTGTTTTTCAATATAAAACAAAAAATAAATCTTCATTATTTGTCTCTAAAACCAAAATAAAAAAACGAATAATGATTATTTTTTTATTTTTTTGATTTTGTGTTTACATTTGTGTTTAATGGAAAAAAACTGATAACGGCCCATTTTCGTGACTTAAACTGCGATGCCGGACTGAACCAGGACTAAAAAAGGACTGAACAGGTCTAAACCAGAATTGAACCAGGACTAAACCAGGTCTCAGTCCTGGTCTGAGTCCCAGTCTGGCCCTGGTTTCCTGATCACCCAAGAGTCTACACAGGCGCACGTCTTGGCCAGTTCCAACACTCCTGGTTTAGTCCTGGTTTAGTCCTGGTTTAGTCCTGGTTTAGTCCTGGTTTAGTCCTGGTTTAGTCCTGGTTTTAGTCCTGGTTTAGTCCTGGTTAGTCCTGGTTTAGTCCTGGTTCAGTCCTGGTTCAGTCCTGGTTTAGTCCTGGTTTAGTCCTGGTTTAGTCCTAGTTTTTAGTCCTGGTTCAGTCCTGGTTCAGTCCTGGTTTCAGTCCTGGTTAGTCCTGGTTTAGTCCTGGTTTAGTCCTGGTTTCAGTCCTGGTTAGTCCTGGTTTAGTCCTGGTTCAGTCCTGGTTCAGTCCTGGTTTAGTCCTGGTTTAGTCCTGGTTCAGTCCTGGTTTAGTCCTGGTTTCCTGGTTCAGTCAGTCCTGGTTCAGTCCTGGTTCAGTCCTGGGTCCTGGTTCAGTCCTGGTTCAGTCCTGGTTTCAGTCCTGGTGGTTCCAGTCTGGTTCAGTCCTGGTTTAGTCCTGGTTCAGTCCTGGTTTAGTCCTGGTTCAGTCCTGGTTTCAGTCCTGGTTCAGTCCTGGTTTAGTCCTGGTTCAGTCCTGGTTCGGTCCTGGAGTTTGAAATTAAATTCTTCCCATTCAAGTTTAAATAGAAATAATAATTCCAAATTGAGGTTTACATGAAAATCTCTTTAAATCGTCTGTATTTAATTCCGCTCAGCGTCTGGAGGTGGGGAAGGTTCTGACTGGACAGAGACACGAACGTATTTACGTCGACCGGAAGAAAACAACACACTTCAGCTGCCACCGCCTTTTTTGTCATCTCGGTTTATCGTTAAGTTTGGGGATACGCCCACACAAACCGGGGAACAGCGGTCCAAACCCGAGTCCTGATCCAGCGGGAGCAGCTCCGGTTCAGGTCGAGGTGTTTGGTGCCGCGGCCTGAGAAACTCTTTCCCCGGGACGAGCCAAACGTGCGAAGGACGAACGGCTCAGAACAGCATATAGACGAGTTTCATTGTTGACAAAAGCGCGCGTTGCATGCTGGGAATTATTTTGGTCGGCGGCAAGAAACACTAATTCAACATGACGGACGGAGCGAGAAAACACGTAAAGCAGACATGTCCAAACTACGGCCCGTGGACCAAATGCGGCCCCCAGACAAATTTTTCTTGGCCCTCAGGCTTCCAGGTGAATTGGCCCAAATTATCTTGCATCAATTATAAATGAACTTTTCACTGCAAGTTTTTTCGAAAATCTACCTTGATAAAACTAAGTATTAAATGTTTAGTGTGTGGTTTTAAAGATCTTAGCATGAATAAAGTCTGATGGTTCATTCTAACGTGTTAAACATGCACATATTTCAATTATTTACAGTACTGAGCACCAGTCTAAGGCTCTCGATCGGCCCTTTGCTTTGTTTGTGTTTAGAGATGTGGCCCTTGATGAAAAAAGTTTGGACACCCTTGACGTAAAGGGTATTGATCCCGGTTATTTATCCACTCTAACGGCAGAGGACCCAAGACCATTTGACCAGAAATTGGTCATAAGCATCGACGGAGCCAAATCACCCTTTTCAACCCCGACAAAAGGTGGAACCAAACCAAATTTCCAACTACCTGGACAAATATTCACTTGGCGATATCCACAATGACTTGGTGGAAACTCCTGGGCCATTCACAGGCAGAAAAGATGAAAACCTCCAAGAGTCTCGATGTGTTGTTGAACTTGTTGGAGTCCACGGTTTGTTAGGATCTTCTACGTTTGCTCTGCGGATGTTTGAAAGTCGTTTAATTCACCGTTAGTGGTTCTTTTCACTCAGAATAAGAAAAGACATTTTCCTTCTTTTCCGTGCTTCTATTTGTGCATCCGATAATGCAGCAGGAATTTACCATTATCGGTCGATAAATACACGAGGTTACGCACTGTGTTTGACGCTATCGTGTTTCTTGCCTCCGACCAAAATATTTCCCAGCAGCAACGCGGGCTTTTAATAACAATGACGTCAGCTGAAACTCGCCTATAAGCAGTGTTGGGGAGTAACAGATTACATGTACCAGAGTTATGTAATCAGAGTACAAATTATGAGTAACTCAGTATTCAGTTACAGTTACTGTTTCAGTGAGTGGTAATTGGATTACAGTTACTTTGTTGAAATAAATGGATTTTCCTGTTTTCACTTGGATAAACCAGGACTTAAACCAGGACTAAACCAGGACTAAACTAGAACTAAACCAGGACTAAAACCAGAACTAAAAAAAACATGACAATATCAAGTAATCCAAAGTATTCAGATTACATTACTCACTTTAAGTAATTTAATGGATTACGTTACAAACTACATTTTGGGGTATGTAATCTGTAATCTGTAGGGGAATACATTTTAAAAGTCACCTTCCCAACACTGGTTATAAGTAAAACCAATCAAACAGGTTTTGCTCTTCTGTCTGGATGTTTTGCACCACATCGGTACCAGCCGCACGGACAGAAAGACAGATTGTGCTTTTAGTGCTAATTAGTGCTTTAAAATTTACTTTTTAAATCCTGGCGTTTGCCGTGGTCAGCCTGTGCCAGCCCCGGGTCCAACATTTCGGACTGTCCCTTTAAGAATCTCAAAGCGAGTGGTTTTACTGTCGACAGGAAACAGCCGACGTGATCCCGCTGCAGACTTTGCGATCGGAGATTTGAAGTCTGATCAGATCATCCTCGTGTCTGTGGTGCGCGCTTTTTGTCGCACGTTTAAAAAAAATCATTTAAGACCGAAAAATCCTGTGGTGTCCGGTGTTGGGAAGGTGACTTTTAAAATGTATTCCTCTGCAGATTACAGATTACATACCCCAAAATGTAGTTTGTAACGTAATCCATTAAATTACTTAAAGTGAGTAATGTAATCTGAATACTTTGGATTATTTGATTTGCTGGAGAGAAGCAAAGACGAGGAAATCGTAACATAAGATGTTTTGTCTGTTAAAAGAAAATAAAAAGCCCAGACTTTACATAAACATATTAAAAATATTATTGATAGAAGAAGAGATACATCTACACAGCATGATTTAGTCCTGTTAAATCCCTGGTTTAGTCCTGGTTTAGACCTAGTGTAGACCTGGTTTAGAATTGGTTTTGACCTGGTTTTAGGTTTTAGGGTGGTTAGACCTGGTTTCAGATTTGGTTTAGACCACTCATTCCACTCATTGCCAGACACTAAGGCTACGTTCAGACTGCAGCCTGAAGTGACCCAAATCCGATTTTTTGGCCTCTATGTGACCTGTATCTGATCTTTTAATGACAGTCTGAACGACACAGATCCAATATTTTCAAATGTGACCCAGGACACTTGGATATGTGCTCCTAAAACTGATACATATCTGATCTTTTGACATGTGACTTCAGTCTGAACGGCCAAAGTGCATTCATCCACCTACACGTTATCAACAAGACACAAACGTCACTATTCTGCGCTGAAGTAGGTGAAAATTGTTAATGAACTCCGTGTCACTGAAGTGAAGCACATCACCACTCACCACTCTTGGCTCCGTCTCCACATCCACACGTTCCTTTCAACGGACGTCGCTGCCGCTGCCCCACAAAACACCACGACCAAAAACCTCGTCCTTCTCCTTCTCAATCTCCTCCTTAAAACAAGTAAGTTGTTCATGTTCTGGCTCCGGTACGAGAGGAACTTTAAAATCTCCAGGTGCTCGATGCTCGCGTCCATGTTTGGACAACTTCTGTAAACACAGAGACGCTCGCTGCGGTTGACGTCGTCGTGTCTCCAGTGTCACATGTGGGACACTTTTGGGCTGTTTAATGTTCACACTGGAGTCACATACAAGTCACATTTAATTGGAAATGTGAACGACCTCGCAAAAACATCGGATTTCACAAAAAAATCGGAATTGAGCGTTAAGCCCTGCAGTCTGAACGTTGCTTAAATCAGGTCAAACCTACTTTTGACCTGGTTATAGACCAAAATGTAAAAACAGGAAAATACTGAAAAATCCATTTATTTCAACAAAGTAACTGTAATCCAATTATCACTCATTGAAACAGTAACTGTAACTGAATACAGTTACTCATAATTTGTACTCTGATTACGTAACTCCGGTACATGTAATCTGTTACTCCCCAACACTGGTGGCGTCCAAACAGCAGGACTAACTAAAGCAGCAGTACTTCAGTAATTTGTTGCACCACTACTTTGTACTTCTATTATTTTGAAGTAACAGTATACAATAGTAGTACAATTAGTAGTTTTTCTAGTACTTCTGCAGTAGCCCACGTTTAAAAAAACAAATTTAAGACCGAAAAATCTTGTAGTGTGTGACGGGAAGGTGACTTTTAAAATGTATTCCCCTACAGATTACAGATTACATACCCCAAAATGTAGTTTGTAACATAATCCATTAAATTACTTAAAGTGAGTAATGTAATCTGAATACTTTGGATTACTTGATTTGCTGTAGAAAAGCAAAGACGAGGAAATCTTCACATAAGAAATTTTGTCTGTTTAAAGAAAATAAAAAGCCCAGACTTTACTGAACCAAATTAAAAATATTATTGATAGAAGAAGAGGAGACACGTCCATGCAACATGGTTTAGACCTGTTAAATCCTGTTTTAGACCTGGTTTAGTCCTGGTTTAGTCCTGGTTTAGTCCTGGTTTAGACCTGGTTTAGTCCTGGTTTAGTCCTGGTTTAGTCCTGGTTTAGTCCTGGTTTAGTCCTGGTTTAGACCTGGTTTAGTCCTGGTTTAGTCCTGGTTTAGACCTAGTTTAGACCTGGTTTAGTCCTGGTTTAGTCCTGGTTTAGACCTGGTTTGGATTAGCTGGATTAGACCTGGTTTGGTTTAGTCCTGGTTTAGACCTGGTTTGGAGCTGGATTAGACCTGGTTTAGTGTCCAGCAATGAGTGGAATTACTGAAAAAAAAAAAAAAAAAGCAACATAGCCCAAAATGTGAAGACAGGAAAATCCCTCTGTGTAATCCATTTATTTCAACAAAGTAACTGTAATCCAATTACCACTCACTGAAACAGTAACTGTAACCGAATACAGTTACTCATAATTTGTACTCTGATTACATAACTGGTGGAGTCTAACTAAAGCAGCAGTACTTGAGTAATTTGCTGCACCACTACTTTGTACGTCTGTTATTTTGAAGTAACAATGTACAATAGTAGTACAATCAGTAGTTATTGTAGTACTTCTGCAGTAGCCACACACACACACACACACACACACGCACACACGCACACACACACACACGCACACACCCACACACACACACACACACACACACACACACACACACACACACACACACTGAGGGTCGCAGCTCCGGTCAGTTCCTATTGTTTCTATAGAAGTTAGAAAGGCAGTTTTTTCCTCCTCTTTTCCTCTCTTTCTCCTCCTCTTGTTCAGTCACGCATACCAGATCCTGCGCCAGCCCCGGACCCCCTTCACCCCTCTTTCTCTCTCTCTCTCTCTCCGTCTCTCTTTCTCTCCCCCCCCCCCCCCACACACACACACAGTAGTTCTTTGGCATTCCACACCACGGCTCAAAGCGTTTAAAGCTGTTTCTTTTCGCTCTCTCTCTTTCTCTCTTTCTCTTTCTCTCTCTCCTGAGTCGCCGGGTCTGTGGGGATTTAAAGGATAAAGGCCGGAGCAAAGAGCTGGAATGGTCGACCGAGGGAACCAAAGACAGAAGGGAAGAGAGAGAAGAGAGTGAAAGAGACAGAGAGATGAGGGAAGAGTGCGAGTGTCTGAAAAGAAAGAGAGAGGAGAGAGAAAGGAGACATCAGGAGCGGAGATAAACGGAAAGAGAAAGAGAGAGAAAGCTGGAAAGAAGAGAGAGGAAGAAAGAGGAGCTGAGAAAATCCCTGTGTCATTCGTTTTTCAAAATAAAACTAAAAATAAGACATGAAAAAAAAAAAACTATTTTCTTCATTATTTGTTTCCAAAACCAAAATGAAAAAATTGATAATGATTTGTTTTTTCAGTTTTCGATTTTGTGTTTAAATGAAAAATGGAAAAAAAAAAAAAGGATAATGGACGTTTTTCGTTTTCGTGACTTAAACTGTGATGCCGAACTGAACCAGGACTAAAACAGGACTAAACCAGAACTGAACCAGGACTAAACTAGGTGTCAGTCCTGGTCTCAATCCTGGTCTCAGTCTTGGTCTCAGTCTTGGTCTCAGTCTTGGTCTCAGTCTTGGTCTCAGTCTTGGTCTCAGTCCTGGTCTCAGTCTTGGTCTCAGTCCTGGTCTCAGTCCTGGTCTCAGTCTTGGTCTCAGTCTTGGTCTCAGTCCTGGTCTCAGTCTTGGTCTCAGTCCTGGTCTCAGTCCTGGTCTCAGTCCTAAACCAAGACTAATTAGGATTAAATCAGAACAAAACCAGGGCTAAACCAGGACTAAACCAGAACTAAACCAGGGCTAAACCAGGACTAAACCAGGACTGAACCAGGACTAAAACAGAACTAAACCAGGACTGAACCAGGACTAAACCAGGACTGAACCAGGACTAATCCAGAACTGAACCAGGACTAAAACAGGACTAAACCAGGACTGAACCAGGAGTGTCGGGTCATGTGATCAGGAAACCGAGACCAGACCGGGACTGAGACTGGGACTAAGACCTGGTATAGTCCTGGTTCAGTCCTGGTTTAGGACTGAGACCAGGACCGGACCGGGACTGAGACCAGGACTGAGACCAGTTTAGACCTAATTTAGAGCTGGTTTAGATCTGTTTTAGTCCTGGTTCAGTTTTGGTTTAGTTCTGGTTTAGTCCTGAGACCGGGACTGGACCAGGGCCGAGACTGGGACTGAGACGACGACTGAGACCATTTTAGACCTGATTTATTTATTTTTCATTTTAGTTTTGGAGACAAATAATGAATAAAAATAGTTGTTTTTTTTTCGTTTTCTTATTTTTGATTTTATTTTGAAAAACAAATGAACGAATGATACGCGGATTTGGGAAAGAAGAGGAAGAATCTGGAAGAGAGATAGAGGGAGGCAGAGAAACTAAAGAGAGAGAGAAAGAGGGGAGGAGTTTGTAGAGACAGAAGAATGTAGAGAGAGATTGAGAGAGAAGAGAGGGAAGAACAGAAGAAGAAAAAAGGGGCAGGGGTCAGAGAGAAGGAAAGAGAAAGCAGAGAGATAGATAGAAGGAGAGAGAAGAAGAGAGAGGAAGAGAGAAAGGGAAGGTGGAACAGATGATAAAATGACAGAAGGGTGAGAGAAAGACGCAAGGGTCAGAGGATATGACGGAGAGAGAGAAAGACGGAGGAACATAGAGAGATGGAGTTAGAAAACAAAACAGAGAGAGAAAGGAAAGAATAAAAAGAGACAAAGAAATAGTGAAATAAAAGGACAGAGGTCCGATAATGTGAGAGAGGAACAACAGATTTAGAGAAACAGAAAGGAAAGAAAAAGCGAAGAGAGAGAGATCGAAGGAGAGACAAAAATATGACGGAAAGAAAGAGAGAAAGAGAGAGATTGTCATAGTTGTGTTACCTTTTTAGTTTTGTTGTTGCTGCTGTTTGGTTTTCACTTTGACACGAGAAAGATGAAGCTCGGAGCAAACGCCAAAACTGAATCTGAAAGAAATATTAAACAAAAATTAAGATTTAACTTTCACAGACGGACCCAGTCAACAGAAGTAAACACAAGGCCAAAAAGTTAATGCATCTGATATAAAAATGTATTGAACAGATACATATGTACTCTAATTTATGAAACTGTTTACCTTTTTTCTGTACCATTTTTGGTTCTAAAGTTCCATATGTTTGAAACAGACCATGTATGAAACATGGAACAAAAAAATATTTCCCAAATTTCAAAGACCTGAAAATCATGTAAATAAACAGATGTATTTCATCATATCTTGTGTTATTCCATCTTTGAACTGTTGATGAAGGAACATGATTTAAAAAAAAATAACATATTTTATAGAAATAGTTTCCTTTCATTTTGAAGTAATATTAAAGTATTTGGAAGAAAAAAATTGACAAATTATGTAAAATCATGCACCTTCTACTTGTTTGCACAATTTTCCCTCCGTTACCATGACTTTTCTTAATAAAAAATCTCATTACTCAAAAAGTAAGAGGTTTTTCAACCTAATCTCGTACCAAACAAACCTGCGTATTTAGGCCTACAGAGTTCTTCCCTCAAACTGAAATCACTCCTTCTTTTTCCACCTTGTGATGTCATGCTCCACTGTGTTTTTAAACTCCACGCACCTTCACTAGAATCATTTGGATCATTTCAGCCCTGGAGTTTGCAATCTCTACTGAACTAAAGTTAAAAAAGTAGCTGTAAACATGAATATAATACTATTTCTACATGGTAGAAACCTATATGAAGCAAATATTCAAACCAGTTTGTTAAGGATATGTAAGTGAGAACCAAGAGTTATCACTGTTTGTATTTATTTGCCAAAAAGTGCTCATATTTCATTCCCTCCGTTACCCGACATGAGTTTTTAAATTTTTTGTCAACAACTTGAAAGAATATCACAGGTTTAACTTGACCCTGTTGGAGTGTAACTCTTTCCTACATTCTGATACTTTACTTATTTCAATAGTTCCTCTAGTTTCTGAATAAGAGACATTTGAATGTAAAAAATCTGCCCCTGTTTCCCTCCATTACCACTTGACCGAACCCAAACTTAAAGGCAATTTTAGTACATTTGTCCTCGCCTGGATTTTTTTCTTAATTTTGCATTTTAAACTCCTCCTTTTTACCTCCTAATGAAGTGTTATACATCCTTTTTTTTCAGTACAACCTGTTATTCCACATCTGTACGCTGTAGTTGTGTCATATGGATGTAATAAAAGCTACAAGACCAGAAATACAAAAAAACTGAAAATAAAATTTACACTCTTTCATACAAAACACAAAGCAAACATGTATGAACAACTTTTTGGACATAAAATAATCCTTAAAGGGCCCATCTCATGCAAAATAACTCTTTTCACATTGTGTCTTATGCACATAAACAAGCACAATTTGGGTTTTTTGGGCGAAGCGTTTTCTGCTACTTCAAACGCGTCATCGTTGTAGCAGCTTTATGTAGTTGTCACGTGGGAGAGTGGCAGAAATATGTTGCAGTTTGTTAAAAAACAAAACGCCGAATCAATCTAAAAACCACTTCGGTGACATTTACAAGGCCCACACAAACTCTTAGAAGGTAGAAAGCTCTGAAAACTTGATTTTGCGTGAGATGGGTCCTTTAATTTAGGATCTTAGTTACAAAAGTGCAAAATATCAAGTCTGTAAATAAACTAAAAATATTCTTACTGCCCTCAAAACAAAAACAAAAAAAAGTGCAATGGCTCCATGACTTTCCAGGTGTCATGGAAACAGCTGGTGTCAGGTCCAGGTCACAGAGCCACATCACTTCTTGCATTTTCATGGTGTTTATTTATTTATTTTATTTATTTGTTTTTTTATACTTTATGAATGAAATAAATAGACATAGACAGTGTCACAATATCAAACATACGTGAAATAAATGAAAAGGAGCAGAAAGAAGAGAAATCTCATGTTATCTGCCTCCCTTTCCCCTTTCAAGACAATACTTCAACACTGATGGTTACTAACATGTTTATTACATTTGGATTTGTACATTTTGAGAGAAATAAATATTTCAAATAAAAATAGCCTATAGGGATGTGCAATTACACAGACCAAGATGCATAATTTGCCATTTATTTGAGAAATATCTGCACTTAGAGCGACTTTTTCAATTGTTACAAACACAGACGCTCAGAGCATCAATCATCTTGATTCACTACACTCTTTAGCAAAGTTTGGGCCAATCAGAATGGATGGAGCCATGAGTTTGTCGGAAAACAAAGTTCACCC
>NW_026571133.1:3362500-3370000 GCF_026225935.1 Boleophthalmus pectinirostris
TCCTGGTTTTAGTGCTAGTTTAGGCCTGGTTTAGTCCTAGTTTAGATCTGATTTTAGTCCTGATTTTAGTCCTGATTTTAGTCCTGATTTTAGTCCTAGTTTACCCCTAGTTTAGACCTGGTTTAGACCTGGTTTTAGTCCTGGTTTAGTCCTGATTTTAGTCCTGATTTTAGTCCTGGTTTAGTCCTGGTTTACCCCTGGTTTAGACCTGGTTTAGACCTGGTTTTAGTCCTGGTTTAGTCCTGATTTTAGTCCTGGTTTTAGTCCTAGTCCTGGTTTAGATCTGTTTTAGTCCTGGTTTAGTCCTGGTTTTAGTCCTGGTTTAGTTTTAGTCCTGGTTTAGTCCTGGTTTAGTCCTGGTTTTAATCCTGGTTTAGCCCAAAATGTGAAAACAGGAAAATCCCGCTGTGTAATCCATTTATTTCAACAAAGTAACTGTAATCCAATTACCACTCACTGAAACAGTAACTGTAACTGAATACAGTTACTCATAATTTGTACTCTGATTACTTAACTCTGGTACATGTAATCTGTTACTCCCCGACACTGATTTTCCAGCAGCTTCATAAATCTGCCCCATCACCAAATCTTCATCCAACAAGTTCGACAAAAGATCAAAGAAGAATTTATCCACAACGATCAAGGTAAGAAAGACAAAAACGTAAAGACGAACAACGACGACGCATTAGTGAAACGACTTCTTACATTATGGTCGTGAATAAAACATCAGTAACTTGTGAACTCAGACTGATTCTACAATTAAAATTAAAAATCAATTTCATGATGTTGATATTTGCACAGACAAAGAGATTTGTGCAGTTTAAATGTGACACATGTAAATTGTGAACATCTGCACAGATCTCTGTCTATGCCAGGGGTGTCAAACACACGGCCCGGAGGCCAGATCCGGCCCTCCAAGACTCTTAATCTGGCCCTCGGCTGATTTTCTACCAAAATATTTGAATTATATTTTCTATTAAAATCTTGTTAATTTTCTGTGGTGTTTATCACAGCAGCGTCTCCAGCGTCTCTGTACGTGGCCCCTCCCACCAGAGCAGCACAAATGAAGACTTGTCTCTTTCCAAACGCTCTTAAAGGACGATCGTTTTGACTGTTGACCGTGACACCCTCATCAGAAAAATGTCCAAAATGAGAAAAGTGGAGCCGAGTGCAGAATTTTCCAAGAAATATTTACTTATTTCTCTTTACAAGTTCAAACGTTAAAACATTGTGTTGAAATCACATTTTTCTTAAAGTTTCAGGTTGTTCATAATATTATAATATTTTGGAAAAGAAAGAGTTAATTAATTAAAAAAGATTTCTGTAATAGATTTGCATTTCTCTGCACAAATATTTGAACTGCTATTTCTGGGGTATATATGGCTCTGGACTCAAAGTAGGTTGGATACAGCCTCCAGACCAAATTGAGTTTGACACCCCTGACCTTATGCTAATATCTACAAGCCTGATTCATCAGACGGTTTCACTTCGTGGAAACCATCTGACCTCGCAGCATTAGGATTCGTTCGCTCGACTGTAGGTGGGTACTTTTTTTTTATTTAACCAATCGCTGCTGTTTGGTCGTGACGTATGTAATGCGCCAAATCCCATAGAAAGAAGGACAATAACGTCTTTCCCCTTGATAAAATTCACCAAACATTCTCTTTGTTCCGGCTTTAAATCCTCAATCTTGGGAATCGTTGCCAACACAGAATGTCTGTCTTCGTCTACATCCATCTCGACGCTTTGTTTACTGTTGTGCTGTTCCACAAAAGGGACACAGACAGACGCTTGAGTTTGACGTCATGGCTTCACAGCTCTTCACTGATTGGTCGGTGTGCGGTCTACAACTTCCGTGGTTCTTGCAAATCATCTAGTGTATTCTGATTCCTGACCTAGTCTCTGGAGAGAAATTAAATTGAACGGAGGCACTAGGTCTCACCAGCCTGGGTAAATATCTACATCATGAAATACATTTTTAAAATTTTAATTCTAGAATTTTCTAGTTCACAAGTTACTTATTAAAGAATTACTTGTGTTTATGTTTTATTCATGATCATAATGTTAGTTTTGCTCAGTAGTTCACGAATGCTCGTCGTTGTTCACTTTCACATTTTTGTCTTCTTTACCTTGGTAGTTGTGGATAAATTCTTCATAGACAGAATCTGTTCTTTGTCGACATTGTTGGATGAAGATTTGGTGATGTGGTAGATTTATCGTCAGGCTGGCGCCACCTAGTGCCTCCGCTCAATTCCTTTTCTTTCCAGTGATTAGATCAGGAATCAGAATACACTAGACCAGGCATCTCCAACACTGCAGCTCAGGACCTACCCGTAGCTCTCCACCCCCTTCCAAGTAACTCGCCAAGGGATTTCTGAATTATACATATTGTGCTGAATAAATAAAATTTCATTAATTACTATTGTAAATCTGTCATTTTAAAGGTTGTATAGAGGATTTTCCAAGGAACGAGAAATCCAGCGACTGTTTGTCCTTTTTCCAATGTTGTGCATGCGTGAAACCACCCCCCTCCCCTACAGCTCCTACGTAGAAACACCTCCTCCCTCCTCCTCCTTACGCCAGAAACAGGTTTGTTTACAGCCGGTGCACATGACTTGTAAACAACTAACTACAGTGTTGGTTAGGCAAGACGGAGAAGTGAGGAGCGGGGGGAGAGCGGAACAGGCAGCGGGGACAGGAGCAGGAAAGGGGTGCAGAGAAGGTTGCGCGGAGATTCAGTGCGAATGAACTAGCTACAACACGCAGCAGCAAGCGGACTCTTTCTTTGCATTGAAAATTACGTTTTCAGACATAGGATATCGCTTTCGTGTCCTGAAATACGTTTGTCTAGCTCTTGGAAATAAAGTACGTTTTCATAATAAGCAGAAGTTTCCTGTCCAGGAGTAATTTGTGGACCAGTGCGTCAGTCTTTAGACCCTGCGTCTGCTTCAGTCGCGCCATCGCTGGAAATGAATCTACAAGAATCACCTTAGTTTGGCTTCGCTGCTTTTCCCCTTGTCTTCTTCTTTCAGCGACCTCAAAAACGGACTTTCTTTTGGGGCGAACTGCTCCTGGATTCTTGTCGCCATTGCAACAAACTTTGTGGCGAACTGCGAGGAAGATATAGGTCAAAAAAAGCCCCCTAAGAACTGTTGCGTTGGTGGAGTAAACAGCGTCTGTGCGTCTTGCGTCTGTGGACTGCGTGACAGTCGTACGTAAACCACGTACCAGCGGCGCAGGCAAGTCAGTTACGCTAGAAACGTAGGGAGATTGATTGACAGCCTGTCAGCTCACAGATAACGAGGCAGTGTCGTTATCTATTGGCAAATGTTTAGCTCCACCACGTCCAGAGTTGATGAATTTTTATTCTCTTTTTTTTGGTCATCATAATTACAAGGCTACTGCACCTCTATAATGCTGTCATTGACAATTTGAAACAAAAAAAAATCCTCCATACAACCTTTAATCCCAGTTTTGTGCACTAATAAATGAATAATGTCTTATATTTTATAGGCATCTAACTGTCCACAATCTAAGGCTCTAATTTCTTGCAACTGTTAAAATAAAGGTGAAGGCAGCTCACCAGAGAAAAAAGGTTGGAGCCCCCTGCACTACACGGTTTGACATGATGCCAAACTCAAGCGTCTGTCTGGGTCCCTTTTGTGGAACAGCGATTGGTTAAATAAAAAAGGACCCCCCTTCAGGCTAGCAGATTTATGAAGCTGGTGGAAAACACACAAGACATAGAAAACCACTGACCTGAATGATGTTTATTCTACATCACAGACACTTCCAGCTGTTGTGAAAAAGCTCTAAATGCTATAATGTTCTTTCCTCATCACAAACTGCGTATTTACACTGAGTTCTTCTCTCAAACTGAAAACATTTCATTCCACCTTGTGATGTCATGCAGGTAATCCAGGAAGTGCTCCACCCTGGTTTTAACCTCCGCACACCTTCACTAGAATCATTTGGATGATTTCAGACCTGGAATTGCCAAACTCGAGTGAATAAAAGGTAAAAGGAGCTGGTAACTTTGAGCTTTGGAGATATTACAGACAGACTAATAAAAGAGTTAAGTGAACATGTGTGAATGAAACAAAACAAAACGCACTTTTGGAGAGTGACTTTTGTGTAATATAGGACGTTTAAGAAAAACACTACAACTAACATAAAAATGAAGTATCTCAATAATATATTATCAAAATGTGAGGTCTGAACACACTACTGTGATTATGTGAAGATGTTCAGGAGGTCTGTGCACACTACTGTGATTATGTGAAGATGTTCAGGAGGTCTGACACACTGTGATTATGTGAAGATGTTCAGGAGGTCTGTGCACACTACTGTGATTATGGAGATGTTCAGGAGGTCTGAACACACTACTGTGATTATGTGAAGATGTTCAGGAGGTCTGAGCACACTACTGTGATTATGTGAAGATGTTCAGGAGGTTCAAGCACACTACTGTGATTATGTGAAGATGTTCAGGAGGTTCAAGCACACTACTGTGATTATGTGAAAGATTCAGGAGGTCTGAACACACTACTGTGACTATGAAGATGTTCAGGAGGTCTGAGCACACTACTGTGATTATGTGAAGATGTTCAGGAGGTCTGAGCACACTACTGTGATTATGTGAAGATGTTCAGGAGGTCTGTGCACACTACTGTGATTATGTGAAGATGTTCAGGAGGTCTGAACACACTACTGTGATTATGTGAAGATGTTCAGGAGGTCTGAGCACACTACTGTGATTATGTGAAGATGTTCAGGAGGTCTGTGCACACTACTGTGATTATGTGAAGATGTTCAGGAGGTCTGTCACACTACTGTGATTATGTGAAGATGTTCAGGAGGTCTGAACACACTACTGTGATTATGTGAAGATGTTCAGGAGGTCTGAACACACTACTGTGATTATGTGAAGATGTTCAGGAGGTCTGAACACACTACTGTGATTATGTGAAGATGTTCAGGAGGTCTGTGCACACTACTGTGATTATGTGAAGATGTTCAGGAGGTCTGAAGCACACTACTGTGACTATGAAGATGTTCAGGAGGTCTGTGCACACTACTGTGATTATGTGAAGATGTTCAGGAGGTCTGACACACTACTGTGATTATGTGAAGATGTTCAGGAGGTCTGCACACTACTGTGATTATGTGAAGATGTTCAGGAGGTCTGAGCACACACATACTGTGATTGTGTTCAGGAGGTCTGAGCACACTACTGTGATTATGTGAAGATGTTCAGGAGGTCTGTGCACACTACTGTGATTATGTGAAGATGTTCAGGAGGTCTGAACACACTACTGTGACTATGTGAAGATGTTCAGGAGGTTTGTGCACACTACTGTGATTATGTGAAGATGTTCAGGAGGTCTGTGCACACTACTGTGATTATGTGAAGATGTTCAGGAGGTCTGAGCACACTACTGTGATTATGTGGAGATGTTCAGGAGGTCTGTGCACACTACTGTGATTATGTGAGATATTCAGGGAGTCTGAACACACTACTGTGATTATGTGAAAGATATTCAGTGAGGTTTGAGCACACTAACTTGTGTTGAAGATTTCAGGAGGTGAGCACACTACGTGATTTGAAGATATTCAGGAGGTCTGAGCACACTACTGTGATTATGTGAAAGATGTTCAGGAGGTCTGAGCACACTACTGTGACTATGTGAAGATGTTCAGGAGGTCTGAGCACACTACTGTGATTATGTGAAGATATTCAGGAGGTTTGAGCACACTACTGTGATATGTAAAGATGTTCAGGAGGTCTGAGCACACTACTGTGACTATGTGAAGATGTTCAGGAGGTCTGAACACACTACTGTGACTATGTGAAGATGTTCAGGAGGTCTGAACACACTACTGTGATTATGTGAAGATGTTCAGGAGTCTGAGCACACTACTGTGATTATGGAGATGTTCAGGAGGTCTGTGCACACTACTGTGATTATGTGAAGATGTTCAGGAGGTCTGAACACACTACTGTGATTATGTGAAGATGTTCAGGAGGTCTGAACACACTACTGTGATTATGTGAAGATGTTCAGGAGGTCTGTGCACACTACTGTGACTATGTGAAGAATGTTCAGTGAGGTTACTGTGAATGTGAAGATGTTCAGGAGGTCTGTGCACACTACTGTGATTATGTGAAGATGTTCAGGAGGTCTGAACACACTACTGTGATTATGTGAAGATGTTCAGTGAGGTCTGTGCACACTACTGTGATTATGTGGAGATTTCAGGAGGTCTGTGCACACTACTGTGATGTGAATGTTCAGGAGGTCTTGACACACTGTGATATGTGAGATGTTCAGGAGGTTCAAGCACACTACTGTGACTATGTGAAGATGTTCAGGAGGTCTGAGCACACTACTGTGATTATGTGAAGATGTTCAGGAGGTCTGTGCACACTACTGTGATTATGTGAAGATGTTCAGGAGGTCTGAACACACTACTGTGATTATGTGAAGATGTTCAGAGGTCTGAGCACACTACTGTGATTATGTGTTCAGAGGTCTACTGTATTATGGAAGATGTTCAGGAGGTTCAAGCCACTACTACTGTGATTATGTGAAGATGTTCAGGAGGTCTGTGACACTACTGTGATTATGTGAAGATGTTCAGGAGGTCTGAACACACTACTGTGATTATGTGAAGATGTTCAGGAGGTTGTGCACACTACTGTGATTATGTGAAGATGTTCAGGAGGTCTGAGCACACTACTGTGATTATGTGAAGATGTTCAGGAGGTTGAGCACACACTACTGTGATTATGACAAGACACACTGTGATTATGTGAAGATGTCAGGAGGTCTGAACACACTACTGTGATTATGTGAAGATGTTCAGTGGTTCAAGGAGCACTACTGTGACTATGTGAAGATTACACTACTTGATTATGAAGATGTTCAGGAGGGTCTGTGCACAACTACTGTGATTATGTGAAGATGTTCAGGAGGTCTGAACACACTACTGTGATTATGTGAAGATGTTCAGGAGTTTGTGCACACTACTGGATTATTAAGATGTCAGGAGGTCTGACACACACTGTGATTATGGAAGAGTTTCAGGAGGTTTGAGCACACTACTGTGATTATGTGAAAGATGTTCAGGAGGTCTGTGCACACTACTGTGATATGTGAAGATGTTCAGGAGGTCTGAACACACTACTGTGATTTGAAGATTCAACACACTACTGGTGATTAGAAGATGTTCAGGAGGTCTGTGCACACTACTGTGTGAAGATTTTCAGGAGGTCTGAACACACTACTTGAGTGAAGATGTTCAGGAGTCTGTGCACACTACTTGATTATGGAGATGTTTCAGGAGGTCTGTGCACACTACTGTGATTATGTGAAGATGTTCAGGAGGTCTGTGCACACTACTGTGATTATGTGAAGATTCAGGAGGTCCTGTGCACACTACTGTGATTATGTGAAGATGTCAGGAGGTCTGTGCACACTACTGTGATTATGTGAAGAT
>NW_026571133.1:3375000-3410000 GCF_026225935.1 Boleophthalmus pectinirostris
GCTATTAACACTATTGCACTCCAAAATGTTCCACGCTGGAGCCGTCGGGGAAAACGAAATCGCTCTGGGACGTACGCGGTGTTCAGGTGTCAATGAAAGGACAATGCAATGAAAAGAATATACTGTAGTAGTAGTAGTAGTTTATTCGGTCATTTTGCAGCACTACAAAACAAAACACATAACAGACTACAAACTCATACATCAGGAGTCGCCAAACTTTTTTCTCTGGGGTTCACATTATCGCTCCTGACTGTGATGGGGGTCGGCGTCGGGTCGGCCGTATAACAGAATTGTACGACCGATGACGATGTAGATTATATTCTTTGGAAACCGCCACACTTTCTTTACGTATCAGACAAACTGCACGCTCCTTAAACTGAACAAAAAAATAA
The DNA here is from genome assembly GCF_026225935.1 of Boleophthalmus pectinirostris. Classification (NCBI taxonomy): domain Eukaryota; kingdom Metazoa; phylum Chordata; class Actinopteri; order Gobiiformes; family Gobiidae; genus Boleophthalmus; species Boleophthalmus pectinirostris. The sequence continues at coordinate 3,375,393 of NW_026571133.1, forward strand.
TCGGTCGTCCACTGTTCTTTGAAAACTCGGCGCTCTGTCAAATTTTCGTATTTTAACACTCGCCGTTTTTCTGTCTTTAACGGCACTACAGAACTCTGTGCATGCATTGACCGTCACTGTTTGATCTCGAGTTTGTCAGGTGATGAAAATTGGGCGGCAAATGTAAATACATAATATAATTGTTTAAATATAAATATAAATTCTTCATATAAAAATATCATTTTTTAAATTGAAAAATCAACAAAAAGCAGGATGCAGACATGATAAATACTGATGCGGTGTCACATATTTGAACGTTTATCTGTCTGTAAATTGGATTAAATGGACATAATATAGAGTTTATGCTTCATATGAAGGTGTAACATGCTCACGTGGACTATCAGCCCATAGTTTGATTGATTGACATCAGCTGACATGTCTCCAAGTGCCGATATCAGCCAATAATATCGGCAAAAATAAATATCAGGCGGGCCCTAATATAGTCCACTCTTTACTCTTGGTGGGATCAAACTGGTCAGAAATGGGGACAACTGGGATATTTCTTGTATAAAACTGGGACAAATCATTGTTTTTGGATAAATGTGCTGGGACAGGAGACACAGGGCTCAAAACTGGGTCTGTCCCGGGTAAACGGGGACGTCTGGTCACAACATTGATGTTGGAACTGTATTTTTAATTTTAAATTTTATGTCCCCAGAGATGGAGGGCAATAGCATTTTCAAATTAAAAATCTGGGAAATAATGGCTGAGCGATTAGAGCAGTGGATGGGGGGGGGGTTTAGACCTGGTTTTAGACCTGGTTTAGGCCTGGTTTAGACCTGTTTTAGACCTGTTTTAGACCTGGTTTAGACCTGTTTTAGACCTGTTTTAGACCTGGTTTAGACCTGGTTTAGACCTGGTTTTAGACCTGGTTTTAGACCTGGTTTAGAGCCTGGTTTAGACCTGGTTTAGACCTGGTTTAGATGGTTCCTGTTTTGTTTAGACCTGGTTTTAGTGGTTTTAGACCTGGTTTTAGACCTGGTTTAGACCTGGTTTTAGACCTGGTTTTAGACCTGCCTGGTTTAGACCTGGTTTTAGACCTGGTTTAGACCTGTTTTTAGACCCTGGTTTTAGACCTGGTTTAGACCTGGTTTTAGACCTGGTTTAGACCTGGTTTTTTTTTAGACCTGGTTTTAGACCTGGTTTTAGACCTGGTTTAGACCTGGTTTAGACCTGGTTTAGACCTGGTTTAGACCTGGTTTTAGACCTGGTTTTAGACCTGGTTTTAGACCTGGTTTTTAGACCTGGTTTTTTTTGACCTGTTTTTAGACCTGGTTTAGACCTGGTTTTAGACCTGGTTTTAGACCTGGTTTTAGACCTGGTTTTAGACCTGGTTTTTTTAGACCTGGTTTAGACCTGGTTTTAGACCTGGTTTTAGACCTGGTTTAGACCTGTTTTAGACCTGGTTTTAGACCTGGTTTTAGACCTGTTTTTTTTTAGACCTGAGACCTGGTTTAGACCTGGTTTTTTTAGACCTGGTTTAGACCTGAGACCTGTTTTAGACCTGGTTTTTTTAGACCTGTTTTAGACCTGGTTTAGACCTGGTTTTAGACCTGTTTTAGACCTGGTTTTTTTTTTAGACCTGGTTTTAGACCTTTTAGACCTGACAGACCTGACATACAGATGGAGGACAGTCGGACGTAGGTCGTATATTGTCCATGTTTTTCGTTGTTTTGGTTTATTATTTCAGAATATGTCAGTTGTATTATTGTTCAGTCTATATACAACAGGAATGTGTAAATTATCAGCTGGTTATTATTTGTCCACTCCTTCTACACCGTCCTGAACATACATTTCCTGCATAAATGTAAATAAAAAACAATTATACAAAAAAAAAAAAGAAAGAAAAATTAGCGCTGCACTTTGAGAGGCTTCGACAAAAACATATGAACCTAAATAGACTGTATCCTGTTTCTTAAAATAAAACAATATATTTCTCTCAAAAACCCTGCTGTTTCCTGTGGCTCTGGGCTCCGCTTTAAACCGGAGCCAGACTCAGTCACTTCCAGAGGCTCAGACCCAAAGAGCCCAGAGCTTTGGCTGGTCCGGGGCTGGCAGAGTGGTTATCTCCCCTCGCACGGCCGCTGCTGTTGGACGCCGTTTCCCTCCCGTTCACTCAACATGCAAATTGAAAGCGTGATTCATTTAACGGCGGATAAGAGCCCTCCCGCGTCCCGATAATGCTTTATAGATCGAATATTAAATAAGCGTTTAATGGTCACTTTCTCCCTTCGCCGACGTCTTCCTCGCGGATGGAGAGGTTTGAACGAGATCTGACCCGAAGTTTCGCGCAATTCATCAAACGGAGGCGGGATTCTGATACGGGACGGTTTTTATGAATGGGTCCTTTAACTGGTCAGATGTTTTAATTGTGGAGAGTTATGTGAGATGAAGTCACCGCTGAACCCGGACGAGATGGTCAGGCTGCAGTTTTGATCGATTCCCAACGACTTCCGACGACTTGAATGTAGTCAGAAGTGTATTAAAACCGCACTACGTCTTTTTTACTTTATCTAACAACGATTTTTACTTTATCTAACAATGATATACAATTTCCAGATTTTTTTTTTCAGAGTTTTTGATCAGGGAAACCAGGGAAAACCAGAGGAAACCTACACACTACATAGACGAATACCGGCTCGAGCGTAATGTAATCTGAATACTTTGGATTTGCTGTAGAGAAGCAAAGACGAGGAAATCGTAACATAAGATGTTTTGTCTGAAGAAAATAAAAAAGCCCAGACTTTACTGAACCAAATTAAAAATATTATTGACAGAAGAAGAGACACGTCCACAAAGCATGGGTTAGTCCTGGTTTTAGTCCTGGTTTTAGTCCTGGTTTTAGTCCTGGTTTTAGTCCTGGTTTTAGTCCTGGTTTTAGACCTGGTTTAGTGTCTGGCAATGAGTGGAATTACAAAAAAAAAAAAGAAAAAAAAGGGATATAGCCCAAAATGTGAAAACAGGAAAATACGTCTGTGTAATCCATTTGTTTCAGCAAAGTAACTGTAATCCAATTACTACTCACTGAAACTGTAACTGTAACTGAATACAGTTACTCATAATTTGTACTCTGATTATGTAACGCTGGTACATGTAATCTGTTACTCCCCAACACTGTGATGTATTGAGTTAGAAAATCAGCTTCTATATCATAATAAAATGAAATGTGAAAGTGGCGAGACAAATGTCGGGCGTCGTTTATGTCATTTTACCGATCTTCCCAAAGCGGCACACATTTTCTCAGTATGTAATATCAATATAATCCAAAATTTGCTTGCAGACGTTTACTGTGAAATCATATTTAAAACAATTATTTCTTTTCTCCGTGTCCTATAGCATCTGTAAGAGTTGATTTGGGAGGAAATATTAATTAATTCCTTACCTGCCATGAACATAATCAGCTCAGGTCAGGTGTCAGGTCATGCAACAGGGGAGAAAAGCACAGTGCTCTTCCTTCCCAAATCACAATACTTGCTTATGCTCAACATAAACAAATGTATTTATTTGTTTATTTATTTAATAAGACAGGGACACAATATACATTAACCCTGGTTAACCAGGTTGTAGCACCAGTGTTAATTTCCACCTGTATCTCTGGGCAGGTTCATTGATTGATTGAATTTTAATTGACCTTGGCTATTAACTGTTCTTCCTGGAGACCTGTAGCATGTTTTGGGTTGATGGGGGAAACCTGAGCGTCCGGAGGAAACCCAGCTCTAAACCAGAACTGAACCAGGTCTAAACCCGGTGTCAGTCCTGGTCTCAGTCCCGGTCGGGTCCCAGTTTGGTCTGATCACCCGACAGTCTACGCTGGCACACATCCAGGCCAGTCCCAACACTCCTGGTTCAGTCCTGGTTCAGTCCTGGTTCAGTCCTGGTTCAGTCCTGGTTCAGTCCCGGTTCAGGAGGCCATGACCGGGACTGAGACCAGGACTGAGATCAGTTTAGTCCTGGTTCAGGACTGAAACCAGGATCGGCCCTGGACCAGGACTGGGATTGAGACCGGTTTAGACCTGGTTTCAGTCCTGTTTCAGTCCTGGTTCAGGACTGAGACCTGGACCGAACCTGGACCAGGACTGAGATCAGTTTAGTCCTGGTTCAGTCCTGGTTCATTACTGAAACCAGGATCGGCCCTGGACCAGGACTGGGACTGAGACCAGGACTGAGACCGGTTTAGACCTGGTTTCAGTCCTGATTCTGTCCTGGTTCAGTCCGGCATCGCAGTTTAAGTCACGTTTTTTCCATTTTTCATATAAACACAAAATCGAAAACTGCAAAAATGAATCATTATTTTTTCATTTTGGTTTTGGAGACAAATAGAAGAAAATAGTTGTTTTTTCGTTTTCTTATTTTGGGTTTTACATTTAAAAACAGATGAACAAATGACACACGGATTGTCCCCACAACTCATTAACTGAAAATAGTTTTTGTGTAAAAGCGTATTGTCATGTTCTAGTGTAATATACCGTCATGTTTTCTGAGCTTGTTTATTTGAGTGACGCATGTTGACAGGAAGCCGCGCACATTTATTTACATCTCTGTTTGGTTACCGCGGCCCCGACCCCGTTTCCTCTTGTAAAAGTTACTTCCCGTTCTCGTCTCAGCCGCCTTCACCTCTCCTCTCCGTGAAAACATTACGAATCCGAATGGCAGGTTCGGCTGTCAATCAAACTTTCATCGGGTTCTGTTTTTGCTTTCTCTTTTTTGCGAAAACCTCCAAAACCTCCCCCTTGTTAATCTTGTGAGATCTCGGCGTTCCCGTGCACAATGCGAGCTGTCAAACAAGTGTAGTTTTTGTGTCTTTCCTTCTGCCTGTTTCCTTTCTGTTTGAGCAAAAGCATGACAAATCCAAAACACAATAAAGCTGAATTTTTTTCTTTTTTTTTTCTTTATTGACGCGAGGATGACAAGCCGAACTGACAGATCCAGAGCCGGCTACGGGTGTCTATGAACATGTATTATGCACACACCTCCTACGCTAAACTAACGCGCCGCACCTGACGAATTATAAATGTGTGCGCGATGTGCAGACTGACATCGCCAGGAGCTGTCATTTTCCTGTCTCCGATTCTGTTTTTTTCAGACAAAGAAACCCCAAAAAAAGAAATCTACCATCAATCTTCTTCTCCGCGTCCGACTTGTTTCTGCGTCTGTCCTGTTTTTTGGCTGATTTTCAGAAGAGTAAATGTGTTAAAAAGGTGAAATAGAGTATAGTGAGGTTTATTTATAGGTCAAATGTAAATATTTCAAGGTTTTATATTACGCAAAATTGACTCTCGTGAGCTTTAAGTCACGTTATAATGATGTTGCCTCGTCAAAAACAGACCTGGAGTTGTGTTTTGTTTCATTCGCACATGTTTCAGCAGTGTTGGGAGTAACGCGTTATAAAAGTCATGAATTACTACTGCTTTGCTTTTTACTGTAACTCAGTAATGTAAGGGATTATAGGGAAAAAAAATTTAATATTTTACTCGGTACAAATGTGAGTAATGTGCGTTAAAATGCTTTTTTAACCTGGATTGAAGTGGTGGGTTTTTCGTTTTTTGTTCATACAAATTTGCTAAAATCACCGCGATATCAGCAGCGGTGAAACGACATCGTTACGGTTCCGAATGTCGGGATGGGCCGGAAGTGCTCCCGCGTAGACCGTCGGGTGACCGCGGGCGAAAGGACCCGACGCTGAACTCCACGGGGCTAAACGCAGCTGACGCCAGATCGCGGTGTGCGGACGCCCTGCTCCACGGGCTCCGGTTTCTCTCAGGGGCGGTCCTAGATTCCAAGTCCCAGTCCAAGATTGCTCCTGGTTTAGACCTGGATTAGTCCTGGTTTAGTCCTGATTAGGGATGGGCATGATTAAGCGATAATTGATCATTAAGAATTTCATCAATTACGTTCATTTTAATCGACAAACTGAATGTAGGTTGCTGTGTGTAGTGTGACCAAACAGGTGTGTACATGTGTCTCTGCATCAGAAGGAGCGAGACACAAACAGTGGGTCAGTCTGCAACGTACCGAAGCACAAATGTGTATTTAACGATGATTTGTACAAGAAATTCCACACTTTCCGTTTCGTCGGGACAAGTGTGAGTCCATGTGCACAGTGTATAAAGCAGCACATATGTTTCTGTGTCCAGTGGGAAAAAGTTTTGCCAGGTGAGAGTCGCGCAATGTCCCCACCTCCCTCCCCCCGTACGGTGTCCTGGTTTTGACAAACGCAAATCTGGTCACACTAACATGTATTCCACTGAGTCATGTCTTTTAATCCGAACAGAAATTGAACCGCATCAGTGACACAAGAGCTGTAGTTTTATCTTCGCTAAGTTTATGCAAATTAGCGATGCGGTTTTAAGTTTTGTTTCTGTGAGAGTTGTGCAAAACTGAATTAAACACATTATAATGTCAAACGGGCTGATGTGGCTCTAGAGTCGTTATGTTTATATGTCGTAAAGTTGAATTTATTTATGCAGATTAGTAGTGCAGATAGTAATAATAATGATGATCATTTTAATATAAAAACGTTAATGATTAATCGATAATCAACCGTTAATTCTTCCGACGATCGATTAAGAAAATTTCATCGAATGCCCATCACTAGTCCTGATTCAGTTCTGTTTAGTCCTGTTCAATATTATAATGTAACAAATTACTTTGAAATGAGAGTAACAAGTCATAAATAACACATTACAGTTTTAAAGTAACTTGCCCAACACTGTGTTTAAGTATCTCTTTATTATTAGACTGTCTACATCCCCAAAGCTCAAAATACTCTGTGACCAGACGTCTGTATTTACCCAGGACAGTCCCAGTTATGAGTCCTGTGTCTCCTGTCCCAGCAGATTTATCCAAAACCACTGATTTGTCCCAGTTTTATACAAGAAATGTCCCAGGTTTCCATATTTGTGACCAATCTGATCCCTGCCAAAAGTAAAGAGAGAGGCATGAATTGTCTTTTGTTTTGGTAAAATACAGAAAAGCTGCTTTAAAATGACCAAAACGCAAAGAAAATGGGACTATACTGACTCACATTAGTGCAATAACAACATAATAATTTTCCTTAATTACGCTCTCGTTTCACAATTTTATTATTACCCACCAACCTCAAACCAGGGAAGTCTCAGTTTTTTTTATTTTGAAACTTTGGTTACCCTAGATGTCATGAAGTGGTATTTTTCTAATAGCTTCTTTTTTCTTTAGTTCAGAAGACTGACAATTCCAAGGCTGAAATTATATGATTCTAGTGAAGATGTTACAATCACCTGCATGTACAGTAGAGGACATTTCTCATTCTCAGATTATGGATAGGCCTCACCTGAAAGCTTAGCGCCTCCAGGATTCCCTCCTTGAGCTGCAGAGGCTGCACTAGCACTGACTCACGATGGGCTGAGGATGCTGGGGTTTAAAGGTTGTATGGAGGATTTTTTTTGTTTTTTTTTGGTTTCAAATTGTCAATGATAGATTATAGATGCAGTAGCCTTGTAATTATGATGACCAAAAAAAAGAGAATAAAAATTCATCAACTCTGGACGTGGTGGGGCTAAACATTTGCCAATAGATAACGACACTGCCTCGTTATCTGTGAGCTGACAGGCTGTCAATCAATCTCCCTACGTTTCTAGCGTAACTGACTTGCCTGCGCCGCCGGTACGTGGTTTACGTACGACTGTCACGCAGTCCACAGACGCAAGACGCACAGACGCTGTTTACTCCACCAACGCAACAGTTCTTAGCGGCTTTTTTTGACCTATATCTTCCTCGCAGTTCGCACAAAGTTTGTTGCAATGGCGACAAGAATCCAGGAGCAGTTAGCCGCAAAAGAAAGTCCGTTTTTGAGGTCACTGAAAGAAGAAGACAAGGGGAAAAGCAGCGAAGCCAAACTAAGATGATTCTTGTAGATTCATTCCAGCGATGGCGCGACTGAAGCAGACGCAGGGTCTAAAGACTGACGCACTGGTCCACAAATTACTCCTGGACAGGAAACTTCTGCTTATTATGAAAACGTACTTTATTTCCAAGAGCTAGTCAAACGTTTTTCAGGACACGAAAGCGATATCCTATGTCTGAAAACGTAATTTTCAAGGCAAAGAAAGAGTCCGCTTGCTGCTGCGTGTTGTAGCTAGTTCATTCGCACTGAATCTCCGCGCACTCTTCTCTGCACCCCTTTCCTGCTCCTCTCCCCGCTGCCCGTTCCGCTCTTCCCCCTGCTCCTCACTTCTCCGGGCACGGAATCTCCGCGCACCGCTCCCTCTCTCTCTCCTCTCTCCTCTCCTCTCCTCTCTCCTCTCCCTGCTCCCTGCTCCGCTCTTCTCCCTGCTCCTCACTTCTCGTCAGCGCACGAAATGTCCACACACCCCCTCCCCCCGCTCCTCACTTCTCCGTCTTGCCTAACCAATACTGTAGTTAGTTGTTTACAAGTCATGTGCAGCACCGGCTGTAAACAAACCTGTTTCTGGAGTAAAGAGGAGGAGGGAGGAGGCGTTTCTACGTAGGAGCTGTAGGGGAGGGGAGGTGGTTTCACGCATGCGCAACATTTGAAAAAGGACAAACAGTCGCTGGATTTCTCGTTCCTTGGAAAATCCTCTATACAACCTTTAAGTAGTGACCATTCAGATCAGAGAGAAGCATTTTAGATTAAACCACACACTGTATAAGGAAGTGGACTAAGAGTGTGACGCCACCCACGGCGTTCGGCTCCAGTCAAATGAAGCTCACCGTGGCTGGCAGTTACAGGAGCAATTAACCCTCACTAACCCTAACCCTAAATAACACTAACGATACAGACAAAATAGTGAAATAAAAACATCAGGATCACGTGTCGCGGGTTAATACGAACATTTTAAGACCAAAATGACGAGGCTCACAGCAGCAGTTACAGAGAGAGGAGCCACAATATCCCAGTGGTTGGAGCCAGAGTCAATGGAGCCAGAAGCGCACCCATGCTCACTATCTATTTGGAACGTGGAGGCTAGTGGGTAAGCTGTTAGCAATGCAAGTATATGTATTTACATTCTCATTGAACCAAAACATCAAATTATAGCAATTTAATGTTTATGTTATTGAAAATACAGTATTTTTAGGACTATAAAATGCACTGAAAATACTTACATTTTCTCAAAAATCTACAGTGTGCCTTATAATCCGGTGCACCTTATGTATTAAATCTTGTGTTTACTGACCTCGAACTGATTTTATGTGAAACACGGCGCTCAAAAATCTGTCAAAATGTTTTAGTATGACTTTTGTAAACTACGAAGCCGCACTGCTTGATTGATTGTCGGAGAATTACAGTTACCGTAGTCAGGAGCCTCGCAGAGTAATACACTAGTGATTCACCAAGACAGAGAGGCGACGCCGGACGAATTACGCCGCGATCTGCCGATGGATCGTGGACGCCTGGGCTAAAGGATCAGTCTGAAGTGCCGTCCGAGCTTTCACAAAGGCCGAAATCATCACTGAACAGCGAAATAACAGCAACGAAACAATGACGAGATAACGAAATGACGAGATAATGACGAGACAGATCTGAGCTCGATGTCCGAAATCGCCAAACTGTTAAACTCAAACACTGAAGATGAAGAATTTGACAGATTTGTTGAAGAGGAATGAGCTAAAAAAGTGAGTGTTTTGTTTTGTATTTTATGCGTTACAACTAAACAATGTTGAGAATTATTGTGAATGAGCTGAATAAAGTTTGATTTATTTATAATCCAGTGCATCGCATGTATGAAAATAGACGAGAGAATTCAACATTAATGATACTGCGTCTTATAATGTAAAAATACCGTACATCAGCCTTACATTTGTTATCTTTAAAGGATTATTTGATCTGAACAAACCTTAAATAATGTAAAAATCTCCAAAACACATGTCGGCGCTATAAAAATATACAAAAATATAATAGTAAAAATGTTAAACTCTACAGAATCCGCAGCAAAACGGAAACACGAGCCAATCTGATCATTCATGTATTTGGAAAAACAAACCAGATTTTCGCCAAATTTGTGCCGAGTCCAACAGACACGGCTGTAAACCCTCTGGTAGTTCCAAATCTGGTCTTACTGTCACACACATTATACAAAACAATGAGCACGAACAGAGCTCAACAGGGTTTAGTTTGGCTACAGCATTTGGCACGAACGCTCCAGCCTGTTCAGGGGTTTAAAAGAAAATCTAAATAAAATAAAGACACACAGCGATTATGAAGCAAGACGGGATTTTGTAGCATTAGAACGTAAATCCGAAAGGAATCACCTACAAAAACAATTACAAAACAGCTGCGCAAAACCGAAATACGGGACAAATGCGTGGGATTGACGCAAGCGCTCGATCGTCAAGGTCCCCTGGTCCGGTTCCCAGACTAATTCCCGGTCCCAATTTAGGGCTACTTTGTGTGGAGTTTGCAAATTCTTCCAGTTTCGTTGAACCGAGACAGAGAAACAACAGTGTGGTTGTCTCGTCACAGACCTGTTGCCTCATGATTCTCACCCAACAATGTGCCTGATTGGACAAAACAGCGAACCTGGTAATTGCTCCTCTAAGATTCTCAAAAAATCAGTTTCAAATACGCAGGACGTTCAAACTGCAGCCTGAAGTGACCCAAATCACATTTTTTCACCCCTATGCTCCTGTATCTGAGTTTTTAATGATAGTCTGATAATGATAGTCAAAGTTGACCCAGGCCACTTGGATATGTGCTCCTAAAACTAGAGATGGGCATTCGATGAAATTTTCTTAATCGATTGTCGGCCGAATTAACGATCGATTATCGATTAATCATTAACGTTTTTATATCAGAATGATCATCATTATTATTACTATCTGCACTACTAATCTGCATAAATAAATTCAATTTTACGACATATAAACCGTAACGACTCTAGAGCCACATCAGCCCGTTTGACATTATAATGTGTTTAATTCAGTTTTGCTCAACTCTCACAGAAACTAAACTTAAAACCACATCGCTAATTTGCATAAACAAAGATAAAACTACAGCTCTTGTGTCGCTGATGCGGTCAATTTCTGTTGGATTAAAAGACATGACTCAGTGGAATACAGGTTAGTGTGACCAGATTTGCGTTTGTCAAAACCAGGACACCGTACGGGGGGAGGGAGGTGGGGACATTGCGCGACTCTCACCTGGCAAAACTTTTTCCCACTGGACATTGAAACATCTGTGCTGCTTTATACACTGTGCACATGGACTCACACTTGTCCCGAACGCAAAGGAAAGCGTTTGTCCTTCAGTACGTTGCAGACTGACGACTGTTTGTGTCTCGCTCCTTCTGATGCAGAAGACACATGTACAGACCTGTTTGGTCACTCTAAGCTACGCACAGCAACCTACATTCGGTTTGTCGATTAAAATTAACGTAATCAATGAAATTGTTAATGATCAATTATCGATTAATCGTGGCCATCCCTACCTAAAACCGATACATGTCCGATCTTTTGACTTGCGACTTCAGTCTGAACGGTCAGGTCACATTCATCCCACCTGCACGTCAGGCTCGGAGTCTTGTCAATGGAGGGAAAGCGAGGTTAGAGAGTTCGTTAATATTTGGGGGAATCGCTGTGCAGTCGTCCTTCGCTATATCGCGGTTCACGTTTTGCGGGCTTGTCATTTTGCTGATTTTTTTTGGGTGCAATTTTCCCATGCCTTTTTTATTTTTACAGTGTATGAACGCGCATTGTGTTCCTCCACTTGCGTCCTGATTGGATACGAGACTGCAGACCATTGTCAATCAATCTTCTCCGTGCCGCGTCTCCTGTGCAGTACAAAATGTGTTCAGGCAAGTTTACATAAATGTTCGATCTCTAGCAGTGTGATTCTGAAGCGGTGTATGTTTGCAAGTTTTCTCCCTGACAAAACCCACAATGTTGACGAAACATTCTGCAACAACAAATGCTCCTGCGGTCGCACCCAAAAGGCAGAGGAAGACGCAAACCATGGCACAAAAAGTTCGACTTCTGGACACGCTGAAGGAAAGTAGAAGTTACGTGGCTGAGTTCTGCACCAGGTCGGACATCCACAAATAGTTGCTGAAGGTGTGTTTTAACGTTCTGGAATTTTACAGGCGGGTAGTGACACAGGCGGGTCAGAATTAAACCAGGACTTAAGAGAGAGAACACCGGAGCAGGGCGTCTGCAAGGCGCGATCGGGCGACGGCCTTGTTTACCTCCGTGAGCTGCGGAGCTGAGCCGGTCCTTTCTTCTGCGGTTCAGTCCGGCATCACAGTTTAAGTCACGGAAACGGGAAACGTCCATTATCCGTTTTTTCCATTATTCATTTAAACACAAAATCGAAAACTGAAAAAACAAATCATTATCTGTTTTTTCATTTTGGTTTTGGAGACAAATAATGAAGAAAACGGTTGTTTTTTTCTTTTCTTATTTTTGGTTTTATATTGAAAAACGAACAAACGAATGACACACGGATTACGAAGACGGACATTCTGTGTTGGCAACGATTCCCAAGATCGAGGATTTAAAGCCAGAACAAAGAGAATGTTTGGTGAATTTTATCAAGGGGAAAGACGTTATTGTCCTTCTTCCTATTACGTACGTCACGACCAAACAGCAGCAAATGGTTAAATAAAAAAAGTACTCGTCTAATGTTGAGCGAACGAATCCTAATGCTGCGAGGTTAAACGGTTTCTACAAAGTGAAACCATCTGACTACTGCTGATGGCCTTGTCTGTAAATTTTGGAAAAGGTTCACGGTCCTAGAAGCTTTGACTGGCACCAACTTTCGGCATAAACGAGCTGATTGTGGACGCCGCCGTGTTGAATAAGACGACACACGAGGCGAAGCGTCATAAAAGCAAAGAGGCGGGGGGCGAGCGCAGCACAGAGAAGGCAAACAGAATTAAAAATAAGCATTATAACCATAGATACAATACTTCAGAACGCATTTTGTGTTTAAAAAATATCGCCCACCCCTAACTGCAGCGCTTTAAACCAGTATACTTCATACGAGTGGACAGTATTTGACACACGGAGAGACACACTGACACAGAGTCCCGGTTCCTCTCCCTCTCTCCTGTCACAGCCTCCTCCTCTCCTCTGGATGTTTGTGCAGAGACGCGACGCCACAGAGCAGACCCGTGTCATCTTAAAGGACCCTGATAGAACGCTGTACATGTGCGTGTGCGTGTGCTAACAATGTCGCCTGCATGTCCCCCGTGTCAGAGCCGGGCGAAATCAAGTGAACCGTGTCTCCGTACGAGCGTGGGTATGTGTCTCAGAGCGGGGACGAAAATCTGCACATTTACGCTCTCGCCGCGGGGACACGCCGCTCTTACGTGGACAACACCAGGTCACCGTGACGGAAATGATCATTATTATTTGAGCAACAGCGCGGTTTTAAGTCCAGATAATATTGGTTAAAATCGGAATCAGAATTTATTTGTCATTCCACTATAAAAAAAAAATATATATACACAGAATTGAAAAACACTGCAGTCAGGTCGGGGTCATCAGCAGCACAAATAATAATAATAATAATAAATAAATAACAGTCTTTAAAAAACACTAAACCCACTAAAGCGCTTTTTCCCTCCATGTATTTGAGTAAATTTGTCATTTCATTGCATAAGAAGCTCTTCAGGTCAAAATATTGTGTGTACTGTGTTCTGTTTGCATCGAATCTGAAAGCATGTTATTGTCAGATAATCAGGAAGTGTGTGGTAGCGTGCTAGTTGTTGTTAGGTTTACCATTGTGGCCAGGACTAAACCAGGTATAAACCAGGACTAAAGCAGTCTCAGTCCTGGTCTGGTCCCGGTCTCAGTCCTAATCACTCAACAGTCTAAGGTGGTGCACCTCCAAGCCCGTTTCCAACAGTCCTGGTTTAGACCTGGTTTAGACCTGGTTTAGTCCTGGTTTAGACCTGGTTTAGACCTGGTTTACCTGGTTTAGACCTGGTTTAGACCTGGTTTAGACCTCCTGGTTTAGACCTGGTTTAGACCTGGTTTAGACCTGGTTTAGACCTGGTTTAGACCTGGTTTAGAGGTTTAGACCTGGTTTAGACCTGGTTCAGTCCTGGTTTAGACCTGGTTTAGACCTGGTTTAGTCCTGGTTTAGACAGTCCTGGTTTAGACCTGGTTTAGTAGACCTGGTTTAGACCTCCCTGGTTTTAGACCTGGTTTAGACCTGGTTTAGACAGTCCTGGTTTAGACCTGGTTTTAGACCTGGTTTAGTCCTGGTTTAGTCCTGGTTTAGTCCTGGTTTAGTTGGTTTAGACCTGGTTTAGTTAGTCAGACCTGGTTTAGTCCTGGTTTTAGACCTGGTTTAGACCTGGTTTAGACCTGGTTTAGTCCTGGTTTAGTCCTGGTTTAGACCTGGTTTCCTGGTTTAGTCCTGGTTTAGACCTGGTTTAGTCCTGGTTTAGACCTGGTTTAGACCTGGTTTAGACTCCTGGTTTTAGACCTGGTTTAGTCCTGGTTTAGACCTGGTTTAGACCTGGTTTAGACCTGGTTCAGTCCTGGTTTAGTCCTGGTTTAGTGGTTTAGCCTGGTTTAGTTTAAGTCACAGAAACGGGAAACAGCTGTTATTTGTTTTTTCCATTACTCATTTAAACAAAAAACTTTAATCCAAAAAAATGAGTCATTATCTGTTTTTTCATTTTGGTTTTGGAGACAAATAATGAAGAAAATAGTTGTTTTTTTCATTTTCTTATTTATTTATTTATTTTTTAAATGAATGATGATTCATGGAGACCAAACCGAGTGAAGTTACAGGTCAGATCTGTGGAGAGGCGACCCAGCTCACAGTCAGAATTCCTGTTTTTCTAGGTATTTTTGAAATTAAACCACCTGTAATTAAATAAACGTAAAGTAGAGCTGTTTAAAGGGCCCATCTCATGCAAAATCAACTTTTCAGAGCTTTCTACCTTCTAAGAGTGACGTGTGGGCCTTGTATATGTCGCCGAAGTGGTTTTTAGATTGATTCGGCTTTTTTTTTTTTAAACAAATTGCAGCGTATTTCTGCCACCCTCCCATGTGACAACGAACTAAAGCTGCAACAACGATGACGCGGCAGATTCACCTATGATGCGTTTGAATGTAGCAGAAAACGCTTCGCACTCCACCACCTCTGCCCCCCGCTCCACCCACATCGTCTGACAATTCCCACTTGAACACCTAAACAAAAGCGACAGCATAAGCTCATTGTTCTACACTGCAGTGAACACGATATAATAAGTTTATCTACTAGTGTTTATTAATACTTTTCCAACCAGTAATGTTCAGCTGATGTGGACGTGGTGCTTGAGCTTCGTGCACCTCTTCGTCTGATTCCGGGTCCAACACATGCGGCTGAACGAGCTGTGTCGTCATGATGAATAAAAGTTTATTCCCGCCACTATCAGGGTGCACGTCTGTCTCCCCCTCCCTCCCTGAGATGGCGGAGGAAGGGCGGCTCACTCAGAGCCTACGTCACGTTTGGAGGGCGGAGCCTGTGCTTTCTCAGGACGGGCGGGGGGAGGAGCAATAGTCGGACTTTCGTAGTTCCTGGTCTGTGACGCCTCCAAGAAATCAGTAAGATTTTATAACTATAGGTGAGTTTCATTGTTGACAAAAGCGCGCGTTGCATGCTGGGAATTATTTTGGTCGGCGGCAAGAAACACTAATTCAACATGACGGACGGAGCGAGAAAGCACGTAAAGGGGATTGATCCCGGTTATTTATCCACTCTAACGGCAGAGGACCCAAGACCATTTGACCAGAAATTGGTCATAAGCATCGATGGAGCCAAATCACCCTTTTCAACCCCGACAAAAGGTGGACCAAACCAAATTTCTGGTCTGAATCGCCAACTGCCTGGACAAATATTCACTTGGGCGATATCCACAATGACTTGGTGGAAACTCCTGGGCCATTCACAGCAGAAAAGATGAAAACCTCCAAGAGTCTCGATGTGTTGTTGAACTTGTTGGAGTCCACGGTTTGTTAGGATCTTCTACGTTTGAAAGCCGAATGTTTGAAAGCCGTTTAATTCACCGTTAGCGGTTCTTTTCACTCAGAATACGAAAAAGACATTTTCCTTCTTCCGTGCTTCTATTTGTGCATCCGATAATGCAGCAGGAATTTACCATTATCGGGGATAAATACGCGAGTTTACGCACTGTGTTTGACGCTATCGTGTTTCTTGCCTCCGACCAAAATATTTCCCAGCAGCAACGTGGGCTTTTAATAACAATGACGTCAGCAGAAACTCACCTATTGTGTAATGTTTTGTAATGTTCCAAAACCCAAACTGTGCTTGTTTATGTGCAGAAGATACAATGTGAAAAGAGTTATTTTGCATGAGATGGGCCCTTTAATGTCACACTGTGGAACATTTCAGGCAGAGCAATGACGTATCCACAGGAAAAAGCGACCAAAATGTTATAGAGTGCAGCTGTAAGGTCTTTAGGAAATGAATGGAAGTGAATGTACTGTCCTCAGGAAGCTTGGAAAGCCAAAATCTGTGTGTGCGTCCGTGTGTGTGTGTGTGTGTGTGTGAGGATGGATCAATATGGAGTAATCAATAGGCAAAGACAGCCAGAAGGACCTTGGGGACTGGACTACACACCTGCTGTCCACACACCCACAGCGCGCAGTCTATTTTGTATTCCGTTCTCCTGTCCTCCCTCCTTTTATTCTCCCAACAGCCTCTGCTCGGCTCCTGTCTTTGCAGAAGTGAGCGAGTTATATTTTCCGGCGCGGTAGAGACGTCGAAGGTACAATCAAGTCAGGGTTTGTGATTCGGTGAAATATTTGTTATGGAGTAAATTTGAAAACGGTTCTTAAAATGTCATTGAAAGATTGCAGCGTTTTGTGTCTTGTTTTGTCGTACAGTAGATTGATTCTTTGTTAAAGGGTCAGTGCTTCAGGTAAATATGAAAGCGACTGTTTTTAGAGATATTTAATAGAGTAAAACTGAAGGATCACCTATGTAGACACCTATGGTCCTGTCCACACTTGTACGTATTCGAGTCGTTTTCGTTGTAGATGCAGTGCTACAGAGACGGAACGATCTGGTGCCGCCAGCTCCCACAAATTCATTTGAGTGCAGATCTGATCCTGCACCGTGTGGACGCCTGAAAACACTGATGTGGGTCTACGCGTCGCAAAGTAATTCACCGCCAAAGCGCTAAGGCTACGTTCAGACTGCAGCCTGAAGTGACCCAAATCCGATTTTTTGGCCCCTATGTGACCTGTATCTGATCTTTTAATGACAGTCTGAACGACACAGATCCGATTTTTTCAAATGTGACCCAGGACACTTGGATATGTGCTCCTGAAACCGATACATATCTGATCTTTTGACATGTGACTTCAGTCTGAACGGCCAAAGTGCATTCATCCACCTACACGTTATCAACAAGCCACAAACGTCACTATTCTGCGCTGAAGTAGGTGAAAATTGTTAATGAACTCCGTGTCACTGAAGTGAAGCACATCACCACTCACCACTCTTGGCTCCGTCTCCACATCCACACGTTCCTTTCAACGGACGTCGCTGCCGCTGCCCCACAAAACACCACGACCAAAAACCTCCTTAAAACAAGTAAGTTGTTCATGTTCTGGCTCCGGTACGAGAGGAACTTTAAAATCTCCAGGTGCTCGATGCTCGCGTCCATGTTTGGACAACTTCTGTAAACACAGAGACGCTCGCTGCGGTTGACGTCGTCGTGTCTCCAGTGTCACATGTGGGACACTTTTGGGCCGTTTAATGTTCACACTGGAGTCACATACAAGTCACATTTAATTGGAAAAGTGAACGACCTCGCAAAAACATCAGATTTCACAAAAAAATCTGAATTGAGCGTTAAGCCCTGCAGTCTGAACGTAGCCTAAGAGGCTAGAATATATCTCCATTCATATATACGGTCTATGTGTACGACCTGCAGACTCGTTGAGCTCCGCACAGGGACACACTCTTAATAACCATTTCGCTTTGGAAATAGTGCAACGAAGCTTTGCCTGCTAACTTAAGGTTGCTGTAATATCGGGTTGCGATCAACATGCCCAAAAAACAAGCAAATAAAACGGAACAATTGGATGCGGGAGCTGAGCCTCGCGCGGAAGCTAACGCTAGCATACCTGACCCAACCTGCCTGGACGAGGACGCAGCAGCCCGTGGCTACACCGGTGACCGACAAATTCTCAACGCAATCACTACGCTTAAACAAGAGTTGTTTGCCAAAATAGATGAGAAGGCAACTGAGACACAAGCGGAATTACGCAACGCCGTTGGGAAAATCAACAGGAGGCTGGATGCTATTGAAAGCCGCACGACTGATGTAGAAGCTGGAGTCAGCGAACACTCGGTCATTATCTCTGCTTTGGAGTCGGATGTGTCCAGTATGAAAAAGGATCTTGACTCACTGAAAGCCCGATGCGAGGACTTAGAGGCACGATCACGTCGCTGTAATATCCGCGTCACAGGTGTGAAAGAGGGACGAGAACATGGTAAACATCCTTCCCAGTTTGTAGCAAACATGCTGAAAGAAGCACTTGGTTTGGACAAATTGCCGTGTCTGGACATAGCACACAGAACAACCCGTACTAGACCGACACAAGAGGACCTACCGCCACGAGCATTTGTAGTAAAATGTCACTATTTCACTGAAAAAGAAATGCTTCTGAAGAAGGCTGCTGCAGCTGGGATAATAACGACCACTGATGGAGACCGCATCCGTGTCCTGTCCGACTTCACTCAGGCCGTGAGCAAACAGCGCGCGGCGTTTACGGAGGTGAGGAATCTGCTTCGCGGCTGCGAGGGGGTCCGCTACGGATTGAGGTACCCGGCCACGCTGAGGATCACGACTGCGGACGGACGTGAAAGCAGGTTCAAAGATCCCAAAACTGCAAAGGAGTTTGTTCTGAAGGAAATAAAGAAAGCATGACTGACGAAGTTACTGTTACAGCAGCTAAGATTTCCCAGGGATAACCAGGTGACACGGTCTGGCAAGGTAATATTTCATTGTCTATTTACGTGCCTTCCAGACTTATAAACAACGCTACCTCTACTCCCCATAGCAATATGTTATGTAAGTAGTCAAAGGACTAAGCGAAGCTTGTTGCTAAAATTGTACAATTATTATTATTATTATTTTTTTTTTTTAAACAAAAAACTGCATAGGTCCCTGTGTGGGAGACATGGTAAGCATCCTAAATGGAGTGTGATGATGTGGACTTTGGAAACCTGAAGTTGGATGGTCTCTTCATGGGACTATTTTTGATTTATTTCTATTTTTATAGTTGTTCATCATTGTACCTTTCTGGGGTGTTGTTTTCCCCCAATGTTGTGTTACTGGAGAGCAGGCTTTTTTTGTTTTTTTGTTTTTTCCCCCCTACTCCAACTACTCTCAATACTTCAACATTAAATCCTTGTAATGCTATCTACCCATAAGGCTCTAACCCCTACTACATTGGTCAGCTGGAATGTTCGTGGGCTCAACCACCCTATCAAACGTAACAAAATTTTTTCACATTTAAGTAAACTGCATTGTCGCATTGCTTATATACAAGAGACAAATTTGCTTAACAAAGACTATACAAGACTCCTCAGAAGGGGGTTCACACAATGTTTCCACTCAAATTTTAATAGTAAGAGTAGAGGAGTGGCTATTTTAATACACAGGGATGTGCAATATGTCGAGACTAAAACCCTAAGGGACAAAAATGGCCGTTATGTCATCACTCAAGGCAAACTATATAATAGGCCTGTTATTTTGGCCAATGTCTATGCCCCTAATTGGGACAATGCCAATTTCTTCACAAATCTCTTCTCCCTTTTACCAGACCTTGACTCTCATGAGCTAATATTGGCTGGGGACCTGAACTGCACCCTGAATCCAGCCCTGGACCGTTCTAGCCCTAAAGTTATGACGCAAAACAAATCAGCCCGATGCATTAGTGAGTTTCTTGAAAGCTTACGGTGTGATGGACCCATGGAGATTTAAGCACCCGACATCCAAACAGTTTTCTTTCTTTTCCCCCGTACACCAAAATTATTCAAGAATTGACTACTTTTTAATAGATCAAAAATTATTACCCTTAGTTACCCACACAGAATACGACAGCATCGTAATATCTGATCACGCACCAGTGGTCTTAAAATTGAGCTTTCCAGAGAATGTGGCCTCGCCCATATCCTGGAGGTTAAACTCCAGATTATTGTCTGATCAAAAGTTTGTCGAATTTATTAATACACAAATAGATTTTTTTATAGAGCTCAATGAATCCCCTGAGATAAGCTGTTCCACACTCTGGGAAACTCTAAAAGCCTATTTGAGAGGGCAGGTGATTTCCTTTGTTGCAGGGGAAAATCTGAAACAAACAAAACGAGCCTCAGAGATAATTGATCGAATCAAGGAAATAGATCAGCAACACTCAGCGTCACCCTCTGACGAATTGTACAAGGAGAGAATCTTGCTCCAAACCGAATTCAATGAAGTCACCAATACTAAGGCCATAGACCTTCACCTTAGGTCCCGCCAAACATATTTTGAACATGGTGACCGGGCTAACAAACTGCTGTCACATCAGCTGAAACAATCAACAACTGCTGGCTCTATTGTTGCAATTAAGGATGGGCATGGACATGTACTTATAGATCAGAAGGACATTAATATGGAATTCAAATTATTTTACGAGAAATTGTACAGCTCTGAAGCCAGTGACTTGGTCCAAGTGGAGAACTTCTTCAGTGACCTGACTCTGCTCACTTTAGAGGACTCAGATAAAACTAAGTTGGAGTCGGATTTGTCTCTGTCTGAAATAGACAATGCCATTAGGAAGATGAAATCTGGTAAAGCACCTGGCCCAGATGGGTATCCAATAGAATTTTTCAAAACATTTGCCTCCAAATTGGCCCCGTTGCTGTTAAAAGTTTTCAGGGAGTCCCTGGACAACAAAGTTCTGCCCACGACAATGACCCAAGCTACAATTTCACTGTTGCTGAAAAAATCCAAAGACCCGCTCCTTTGCGAATCATATCGTCCCATTAGCCTTCTCAACTGCGACTATAAGATTCTAGCAAAGGCGCTGGCAGGGCGACTTGAAACTGTCCTTCCAAAATTGGTACACCCAGACCAGACGGGGTTTGTTGTGGGGAGGCAAATATCTAGCAATCTTCGGCGGGTGTTTAATGTCATCTATCAACGCAGTGATATTGTGCCTGAGGTAGTGATATCCCTTGATGCACAAAAAGCGTTCGATAGAGTGGAATACAATTTTCTATTCACCACACTTAAAAGAATGGGATTTGGCCCTATTTTTTGTTCTTGGATCCATATGCTGTATGCAACACCTCAGGCATCAATTAGAACAAATAAGGTTATGTCTAGTTTTTTTCCTCTTGCTCGTGGAGCAAGACAGGGCTGCCCATTGAGTCCAATCCTATTCAATATCGCTATTGAACCCTTGGCAATTATGATAAGGGAATCTACGCAATTGCTTGGAATACAAAGAGGGGGACAAACCCACAAACTATCCCTCTATGCAGATGACCTTCTCCTCTTTCTTTCAGATCCACACACCACTATTCCCATTGCTTTAAACATTATAGATAAATTTGGGCAGGTGTCTGGTTATAAATTAAATATGTCTAAAAGTATACTCTTCCCGATCAACAAAAAGGCTCAACAATTAGATCTCCAGGGTTTCCCCTTCACAATAAACAAGGACCATTTTAATTACTTGGGTGTATGTGTCACCTATGATTATAACCTCCTATTTAAAAAAAATTTCACAAATTCTCTAGAAAAAGCAAAACAAGATATGGATAAGTGGTCCAAACTCCCCTTGTCACTGGTCGGAAGAGTTAATTCTGTGAAAATGATAATCATGCCTAGGCTTCTTTATCTGTTTCAGACGGTGCCAGTCTTCATTCCTAAAGCTTTTTTTAAGGAACTGAATGGGTGCATGTCCATGTTCATCTGGAATAAAAACATCCCTCGAATCAGAAGAGAGTTCTTAGAAAGACGGAGGGAAGATGGTGGTCTATCACTACCAAACTTTCTTTACTACTACTGGGCAACAAACATTAACAAATTACTTTTTTGGGCTGCAGACACGCCAGAGGCGGAGTGTCCATCCTGGGTCCATCTTGAAGAGCACTCTAGCAATCCAGCTTCACTCTCATCGCTTATGTGCAGTGCACTACCTTTGAGTAAACGTCTGTGGACAAACAATGTTGTCGTACAGGGCACTTTAAAAATATGGTCTCAATTTAGAACCCATTTTAAAATCAAAGGCTCCTTAATTTCAGCTCCTATTCAGCGTAATGTCCAGTTTGCCCCATCTTTAATAGACCCATCTTTTCAGCAATGGCATAGGAGAGGACTAAGATGCATTAAGGATCTTTTTAAAAGTGATAAATTCATTTCCTTCGAACAGCTAAAAAATGACTTTGATGTCCCACAGTCAGATTTTTTCAGATATCTTCAAATGCGTAGTTTTATTAAAACGGCTTACTCTTTAACCTTGCCCCCAAAAACATGGCTAGATGAGTGTTTGGATTTGAATCCGCTTGATAAAGGCTTGGTGTCAGTCATATACAATAAAATCCAAAGTGCAGCATCCCCATCACTGGGTCACTTAAAAATTCAATGGGAAGAGGAACTAGGTGAACATTTCACAGATAACACTTGGCAAAAAGCAATCACAAGAATCCATTCAACATCAATCTGCATAAGACATGGCTTACTACAGTTTAAGGTACTGCACAGGCTACATTTATCACCGGGTAAGATAGCCAGACTATACCCTGGTGCGGATTCTTCCTGTACAAGGTGCGGTCATGACCCAGCTAACCTGAGTCACATGTTTTGGGTATGCCCCCGGCTAAATGACCTCTGGTCAAAAATATTTGAAACGATTTCATTTATATGTAAAAGGACTATCGTAGCAAATTGTGGAACAGCTCTATTTGGGGTTGTGCCTCCGAATATTCCAGTGACCCCCCACCAGGCAGATGCGGTAGCATTCATCACGCTGCTTGCAAGACGATTAATACTGTTTAGCTGGAAGAAAGCAGCCCCACCATCTTTTAAGCGTTGGATGGAGGAAGTCATGTCCCACTTAAAGCTCGAACACTTGCGACACACTGTAAATGGATCAATTCAAAACTACCATAAAACCTGGCAGCCATTCCTCCTTTACTTTGAATCTTATTTTGAATCTGGATAAGTAGTGGCTCACTTGCTTTATGTAGTTCACTATAGTGACATAACATGCAGTAATGTTATTATTATTATTATTTATTTATTTATTTTTTGTTTCTTTCATTTGGAATTGCCTGCTGTCTTGTTGTTGTTTTTGTGCTATGCTATGTTTATGTATGTTTAAACATTTATAAAACTCAATAAAAAGAATTGAATAATAATGTGTACGACCTGCAGACGTATAGTATAGTAAGTTTAACATGAACCATCTCCAACGCGACAGAAACACAGAACAGACTCACCATCAGCAGAACATCCCTCTGTCACAGAAAGAACACTCACATTCCACTGAGTCGTGTCCTTTAGTCCGACAGAAGCTAAACCACATCAGCGCACAAGGAGCGAGCTGTTTTTTGAGCGGCACAGTTTATGCAAATGAGCCATGCGGTTTTAAGTTTAATTTCTGTAAAACGTAAACAAATGTGCTCAAAGTTATGTGGATAGGGAAGTCTTGCGGACACAGAAACGAGTCAGTCCTCACTCTGATCCGCTATGCTCGTCTTAAAATCCAGTGTTACGCGAAGTAACAACTCAACCTCGTCCTCGGTCCACGAAAAGACTGTTTTTACACTCACCATCTCCCTCGGCTCAAAATCAGCTGCTGCAACTTGAGACTTTCTTGTTTTTACCGCTCACATGATGTCGTGACACCAGCCGATTACATGACCAGCGTTTCAGGCGGTTTTGCGTTACTGTGCGGACATGGAACGCTTTGATTGTGGACACAGAAACGACATGTCTAGACGCAGATCATTTCCGATACGCTGATACGCAGATTCGTATCAATGTAAATGGGGTCTATGTATTTTAAAGGGACAGTTCGGAATTTTTGGACCAGACTGGCATGTGTATGTTTCCACAGCCCTATGTTCTCTCATTTCTAAGGATTTTTCATTTTTTTCCCTTTCCAAAATTAGGCCCTATGTTCCCAATTCCTTTATCATCAATTCGCATTAGATTTTATCCTCATTTCTCCCAGTTTGGTCGCCAGTTACACCCAACATATTCTCCAGCAGCAGTTGACTACAGATGTAATGTAGAAGTCGCGGTGCAAAGGACCCGAGGTTGAAATGACTCTGAATCATCAATTAAATTCAGTATAAAAATAAAAAATGCCTTGAATTAGAGTTTCATTTCGAGAAAATTCTTAGAAATGAGGGAACATAGGGCTAACCCCGACCAGACGTCCCTATTTATCCGGGACAGTCAGAGTTTTGAGCCCTGTGTCTAGTCAGTGCCTCCGCTCAGTTTCATTTAATTTCTAGATCAGGAATCAGAATACACCAGACCACAGGTGTCCAAACATTTTTTAATCAAACACAGATGAAGCAGAGGGATGATCGAGGGCCGTAGACTGGTGTTGAATACACTGAATAATTAAAATATGTGCATGTTTAACACGTTAGAATGACCTTTTACTCATGCTCAGATCCTCAAATCCACACACTAAATACTAAATATGAGCTTTATCAGGTAGATTTTCAAAAAACTTGCATTAAAACGTTTATTTTTAATTGATGCAAGGTAATTTGGGCCAATTCACCTGGAAGGAAAATTTGTCTGAAGGCCGCGTTTGGCTCACGGGCCATAGTTTGGACATGCCTGCACTACACAGTTCGCAAAAACCCCGGAAGTGCGAGTCCGGGCACCAGCCAATCAGGGAAGAGCCATACATTCTGTGTTGGCAACGATTCCCGAGATTGAGGATTTAAAGCCGGAACAAAGAGAATGTTTGGTGAATTTTATCAAGGGGAAAGACGTTATTGTCCTTCTTCCAACGGGATTTGGGAAAAGCTTAATATACCAGTTAGCCCCGTTAGCGGCGCATTACATACATCACAACCAAAAAGCAGCGAATGGTTAAATAAAAAAAGTACCCGTCTACTGTTGAGTGAATGAATCCTAACCCTGTGAGGTCAGACGGTTTCTATGAAGTGAAACTGTGTGATGAATCAGGCTGCCCTGTGTCCCCTGTCCCTGCAGATTTACCCAAAACTAGTGTCAAGCGATTAAAAAAAAGGAGAGATTAATTAATTATGATCTGTAATTAATTAATCTAATCAATCTCTTTTTAAATCTTACCTAAAAATTGCTGAGAAAAGCCTTGAATTCATTATTACATTATTTTCATACTATCATTAACGTTTTTATGTAATAAGTATCATCATTATTATTACTATTACTAATCTCCATAAATAAACTTAACTTGACAACATATAAACCATCACCACTCTAGAGCCAAATCAGCCCGTTTGACATTATAATGTGTTTAATGCAGCTTTGCGCAACTCTCACAGAAGCGAAACTTAAAACTGCTTGGCTCATTTGCATAAACTAAGCGGAGAAAAAAAAAAAAAAAAGCACTCTTGTGCACTGATGCGGTTCAGCTTCTACTAAAGGACACGACTCAGTGGAATATAGATGTTCTCTCTGTGACAGAGGGATGTTGATGCTGAAGGTGAGTCTGTTCTGTGTTTGTGTCGTGATGTTTTCAGAGATCAGACATGTGCAGGTTTATCGCAAATGCGGCGAGAACGGGAATGAAAATTACAATTCTTTGCGGGAGCGAGCGGAGCAGGACTGCACAGTGCGAGACTGTGTCCTAACAACACATAAAAACAGATTTTATAAAAAGGCAACTCGCACAGGAACAGTAAAGTTAGAGATTAAAAATGAGATTAACGCGATTAAAAAACATAACGAGCTAAATATGATTAATTAACCGCAATTAACGTGATAATTTGACACTTCTACCCAAAACCACTGACTTGTCCCAGTTTTACAAAAGAAATGTTCCAGCTGTCCCTATTTTTGACCAATTTGACACCTGCGAACAATAAAAAGAGGCATAAATTGTCATTTATTTAGGTAAAATATAGAACAGCTGCTTAAAAACGACCAAAACACTAAGAAAATGTGACAGTTCTGACACAGAGTCATTAGTTAGTCATGAATGGGCTGAGTACATGGACAATTTTCCTTAATTACGACACTCGTTTCACAATTTTATTATGACCAATGACCTCAAACCGAGGGTGTCCCAGTTTTTGATTCTGAAAATCTGGACACTCCAAAGTAAAAAAAAAATCACTAGCCTAGTTGTTGGAATGTTACCACGGCGACACAATGCACACATTAGCACCATAGAGATACATACAAACACACCCCATCCTGATGTCACAGCAAAATATCAACAGCAGCTTCACAACCAGCTGTGAAATGTTTCACAAGGTTAAAGGTGCACTGTGGAACTTTTCCATTGTGTAACCAGGTTCCGGTTTGTCAAATGCTTTTCTCCATGGAGACGTTATTAGTTTGTCTGTAATGTTTGTCATTATGGCATTAAACCTTTTTATCATCGTTTAGACCAACCCAGACCAAGTTACAGGTCAGATCTGTGGAGAGGCGAACCCGCTCACAGTCAGAATGTCTGATTTTTAGTTTTAGTCTCTTTGAATTTTTTAAATCTGAAAAAAAAAAACGTTTGAATTATTTTTATTCTGAATTTTAGTTAATGAAATTTTAAGTATACTTTTTAAATATTTTTCAAATTCAAAAAAAAACAAACAGATATTTTCAAGCCCTCAAATTCAACACTCAAAATTCAGAACGTAAAAATTTGCAGAGAAAAATTTCACAGCAAAGAACCAAGACGCCAAGGCAGAAGCAATCGATCCTGTGTGAGTGAGGACGACAGAGGCCGGTTCCTATTGGTCGTTCTCGTCTGTGGGCGGGGCTTACACTTAAGAAATCAAAGAGATGAGGTTTTGATGAGACTAATTCTGACCAATCAGATCGCTTCACTGCACCATTTCCTGCTTGGTTACTAAATGACCCTGCGTTTGATTATTCTTCCAAATCGTTTTTCTGAGGAAGTTGCCTACCAACACACGTGACACGCCCCTTTTCCTGGGACGGCGTGACTCAGACCTCAATGGTGAAAAAGTAGATGCTGCGCCCACTGTGACGTGTAAATATGAAGTGTTTTCATTGTGTTTGGACACTTTGGTTGTTTAAATGACAATTTCAGTTGCTCATATCACTAAAATACTTTACCACGTCCACATCACTGCCTGTGGGTTTGATAGTCGGTGTTGTGGTGAGGCAAATAATGAACAAATACTTGATTTAACGTCCCTAAGGTTGTAACAGAAGAGAAATCATAACATAAAATGAAGTGCAAATTTCAAAAATTAAAGTGGCAGCGTTTTCAAAAGATGAGGGATGTGAAACATAATAATACGCTTCAAGCTCAAACATGACGTCAAATCCAAGGTCCAAGTGGGAGTCGGAAGATAAAAAGAGTTTAAAAATTCAAAGTGAGAAATTCAATGGCATTTAAAATTCAACATGTGATGAAACAAATTACCGTCCATAATAAATGTCACTGTTGTTTGTTACATTATAATATTACTGCATTTAAAATGTAAAACATTACACGACTATTACAGCACTTTAAGAGACTCAACAAAATAACTGTCACTGATATATAACAAATCAATGATCAAATAACAATCAGCGAGCGAAGATACTGAACTTTTGTGCCTTATATAGACTGAACCAGGACTGAACCAGGACTAAACCAGGTCTAAACCAGGACTGAACCAGGACTAAACCAGGTCTAAACCGGGACTGAACCAGGACTAAACCAGGACTAAACCAGGACTAAACCAGGACTAAACCAGGACTAAAACAGGACTAAACCAGGACTAAACCAGAAACCACTGAACCAGGACTAAACCGGGACTGAACCAGGACTAAACCGGGACTGAACCAGGACTGAACCGGGACTGAACCAGGACTAAACCAGGACTGAACCAGGACTAAACCAGGACTGAAACCAGGACTAAACCAGGACTAAACCAGGACTAAACCAGGTCTAAACCAGGACTGAACCAGGACTAAACCAGGACTGAACCAGGACTAAACCAGGACTGAACCGGGACTGAACCGGGACTGAACCGGGACTGAACCAGGACTGAACCAGGTCTAAACCAGGTCTAAACCAGGACTGAACCAGGACTAAACCAGGACTGAAACCAGGACTAAACCAGGTCTAAACCAGGACTGAACCAGGACTAAACCAGGACTGAACCAGGACTAAACCAGGACTAAACCAGGTCTAAACCAGGACTGAACCAGGACTAAACCAGGACTGAACCAGGACTAAACCAGGACTAAACCAGACTAACCAGGACTAAACCAGGACTGAACCAGGACTAAACCAGGACTGAACCAGGACTGAAAGGACTGAACCAGGACTGAACCAGGACTGAACCAGGACTAAACCAGGTCTACTGAACCAGGACTAAACCAGGACTGAACCAGGACTAAACCAGAACCAGGACTGAACCAGGACTAAACCAGGACTAAACCAGGACTGAACCGGACTAAACCGGACTGAACCGGGACTGAAAGGACTGAACCAGGTCTAAACCAGGTCAAACCAGGACTAAACCAGGACTAAACCAGGACTGAACCAGGACTAAACCAGGACTGAACCAGGACTAAAACCAGGTCTAAACCAGGACTGAACCAGGACTAAACCAGGACTGAACCAGGACTAACCAGGACTGAACCAGGACTGAAACCAGGACTAAACCAGGACTGAACCAGGACTGAACCAGGACTAAACCAGAACCAGGACTGAACCAGGACTAAACCAGACTGAACCAGGACTAAACTAAACCAGGACTGAACCAGGACTAAACCAGGACTGAACCAGGACTAACCAGGACTGAACCAGGACTGAACCAGGACTAACCAGGACTGAACCAGGTCTAAACCAGGTCTAAACCAGGACTGATCCAGGACTAAACCAGGACTGAACCAGGACTAAACCAGGTCTAAACCAGGTCTAAACCAGGACTGATCCAGGACTAAACCAGGACTGAACCAGGACTGAACCGGACTAAACCAGGACTAAACCAGGACTGAACCAGGACTAAACCGGGACTGAACCAGGACTGAACCAGGACTGAACCAGGTCTAAACCAGGTCTAAACCAGGACTGAACCAGGACTAAACCAGGACTGAACCAGGACTAAACCAGGACTGAACCAGGACTAAAACCAGGTCTAAACCAGGACTGAACCAGGACTAAACCAGGACTGAACCAGGACTAAACCAGGACTGAACCAGGACTGAACCAGGACTGAACCAGGACTAAACCAGGACTAAACCAGGACTGAACCAGGACTGAACCAGGACTAAACCAGGACTGAACCAGGACTAAACCAGGACTGAACCAGGACTAAACCAGGACTGAACCAGGACTAAACCAGGACTAAACCAGGACTGAACCAGGACTAACCAGGACTAAACAGACTGAAACCAGGACTAAACCAGGACTGAACCAGGACTAAACCAGGACTTAAACCAGGACAGGACTGAACCAGGACTAAACCAGGACTGAAACCAGGTCTAAACCAGGTCTAAACCAGGACTGAACCAGGACTAAACCAGGACTGAACCAGGACTAAACCAGGTCTAAACCAGGTCTAAACCAGGACTGAACCAGGACTAAACCAGGACTGAACCAGAACTAAACCAGGACTAAACCAGGTCTAAACCAGGACTGAACCAGGACTGAACCAGGACTGAACCAGAACTAAACCAGGACTAAACCAGGTCTAAACCAGGACTGAACCAGGACTAAACCAGGACTGAACCAGAACTAAACCAGGACTAAACCAGGACTGAACCAGGACTGAACCAGGACTAAACCAGGACTGAACCAGGACTAAACCAGGACTGAACCAGGACTAAACCAGGACTAAACCAGGGACTGAACCAGGACTGAACCAGGACTAAACCAGGACTAAACCAGGACTGAACCAGGGACTAAACCAGGACTGAACCAGGACTAACCAGGACTAAACCAGGACTGAACCAGGACTAACCAGGACTGAACCAGGACTAACCAGGACTAAACCAGGACTGAACCAGGACTAAACCAGGTCTAAACCAGGACTGAACCAGGACTAAACCAGGACTGAACCAGGACTAAACCAGGACTGAAACCAGGACTGAACCAGGACTAAACCAGGACTAAACCAGGACTGAACCAGGACTAAACCAGAACTGAACCAGGACTGAACCAGGACTAAACCAGGACTGAACCAGGACTAAACCAGGACTGAACCAGGACTAAACCAGGACTGAACCAGGACTGAACCAGGACTAAACCAGGACTGAACCAGGACTGAAACCAGGACTAAACCAGGACTGAACCAGGACTAAACCAGGACTAAACCAGGACTGAACCAGGTCTAAACCAGGTCTAAACCAGGACTGATCCAGGACTAAACCAGGACTGAACCAGGACTAAACCAGGTCTAAACCAGGTCTAAACCAGGACTGATCCAGGACTAAACCAGGACTGAACCAGAACTAAACCAGGACTAAACCAGGTCTAAACCAGGACTGAACCAGGACTGAACCAGGACTGAACCAGGACTGAACCAGAACTAAACCAGGACTAAACCAGGTCTAAACCAGGACTGAACCAGGACTAAACCAGGACTGAACCAGAACTAAACCAGGACTAAACCAGGTCTAAACCAGGACTGAACCAGGACTAAACCAGGATTGAACCAGGACTAAACCAGGTCTAAACCAGGACTGAACCAGAACTGAACCAGGACTGAACCAGGTCTAAACCAGGTCTAAACCAGGTCTAAACCAGGTCTAAACCAGGACTGAACCAGGACTGAACCAGGACTAAACCAGGACTGAACCAGGACTAAACCAGGACTGAACCAGAACTGAACCAGGACTGAACCAGGTCTAAACCAGGACTGAACCAGGACTAAACCAGGTCTAAACCAGGACTGAACCAGGACTAAACCAGGACTGAACCAGGACTAAACCAGGAGTGAACCAGGACTAAACCAGGACTAAACCAGGTCTAAACCAGGACTGAACCAGGACTGAACCAGGTCTAAACCAGGACTGAACCAGGTCTAAACCAGGACTGAACCAGGACTGAACCAGGACTGAACCAGGACTAAACCAGGACTGAACCAGGACTTAACCAGGACTGAACCAAGGACTAAACCAGGACTAAACCAGGTCTAAACCAGGACTGAACCAGGACTAAACCAGGTCTAAACCAGGACTGAACCAGGTCTAAACCAGGACTGAACCAGGACTGAACCAGGACTAAACCAGGACTGAACCAGGACTAAACCAGGTCTAAACCAGGTCTGAACCAGGACTAAAACAGGACTAAACCAGGTCTGAACCAGGTCTGAACCAGGGCTAAACCAGGACTAAACCAGGAGTGAATCAGGACCAAATCTGAACTAAACCAGGACTAAACCAGGACTAATCTTGGACTAGGACTTGGTATGTAGTTCCGCCCCTGAGTGAACCCTGAGCCCGTGGAGGAGGGCGTCTGCAAAGCTCGATCGGGCGTCGGCTACACTTCGCCCGGTGGAGCGTGGAGATCTGCGTCGGTCCTTTCGCCCGCGGTCGCCCGACGGTCTACGCGGGCGCACCTTTGGGCCCGTCCCAACACCGCTGCTGATATTGCTGCAATTTTAGCGAATTTGTAGAAAGAAAAACGAAAAACCCACCACTCCAATCCAGGTTAAAAATGCATTGTGACTGACATTTGTACCGAGTAAAATATTAGTTTTTTTCCCCCTGTATTAAATGTAAAATAGAGCTTTTTAAAGTCACACTGTGGAACATTCCAAGCAGAGCAACGACATATGACGGACGCCAAATTAAAAAGTTACACAATACACCTTTACATGAACATATGATGGACTAAACAAGACTCCTGAGCACCAAACAAAGCCGATACTCCGCACCACCAGAGACGTCAAAACACCATCTCCTCTTTCCATTTCAGATCGGGACATGTTATACAGTTTTCTAGAATATTCTGTCTTCCGGCGCAACTTCGGCTGTGATTTAAACCTTAATCACAGAGTGGCAGTATTTTACGGGCTGACATAATAATAAAGAGAGTCAAAGAGGAGGTTTGAAGCCCGAAGCGCAGAGGAGGCGGGAGGTAGCGGGAGAGAGGACCACAGCTGGGGGTGTTGTTAATTGGGAAAAACAGAGAGAATTTGATAGGCCTGAATGATCACAAAACAAATACTAATTATTTATGCAACACTTGTGAACCCTCCCTGTTGGACGCAGAGCAGAAAATCATTAAAACTCAAATCATTTGAAAATAAAGGACTTTTTTTTTTTTTTGGTTTTGTGGAATGGAAAACTGAAAAAAATAACTCTTACTTTGTGGTTTTGATGTTCAGTGAGTATTTAAAAAAAGAATAATATAGTACTAATATAACAGATGCAACACAAATTTCGGACTCAATGTGCGAAAAAGTGAGCATCAAACAACCTCCATGTTTGATTTCCCATTGGGACGCGTCTATTGACAAAGCCGATCTTTTCAAGTCTTTTGAACCATGAAGAAAATTCAGTTTGTCGACTGGACAAAAGTTAGTTGGGTTGAAGACGTTTCGCAGCTCATCCAAGCTGCTTCTTCAGTTCTCATGGATTCTACCTGGACGACTGAGGGATTCTTCACACATCTCGAGGACAACTACGAGCCAGCTACCGTTGGACTGGTAAGAAAAGCTGGAGAAGGACATCATTTACGCTTTAACCTTAGGTGTCGACAGAAGCAACTGATTCCCAAGGCTTTGCAGAAGAAAGCACCAGAACCAGGACATAGGGCAGCAAGTTTAACCCAGCATTACCTGAGGGGGGATGCTAAGCCTTAGAATTAACCATCTCAGTTTTGAAATTCATTCATTCTACCTGGACGACTGAGGGATTCACACTCTTTTGAACCATATCGCTTTTGTTTCTGGTTCTGATATTGTCATATTTTAGTTTTGGGATTCGGACATCGTAATTGTGTGGTTGTTGGATCCTAACAGCAGAAAAAGGCTCGAGAAATTTGCTTGCGAACTTCATAACTGCAAAAGGGGAATCAGATGTGTGTGACTGTAAACCTCTGTTCAAACTGTTTCCCTTCCCAAAAAAATTGAAATAAAAAAATAGTGAAAGGTGAAGGCGATGGGCAGGATTGATCCACAGGAAGGACCAAAAAGGAAACCTTTGGCTGCCTAAGAAATTATCCCGAGTTTGCAGTGAACATTTTGTATGTGGAGCGCCAACAAAGCAAAATTCCGCTCAACCTTGGTTACGAATTTAAAAAGTCAACACCAAAGCGAAAGACACCAGCTGTTCACCAAGAAACACCTTCCACTGCAAAGAGACCAAGATGTGATGTTGCTGTAAAACCACAAGAACAAGAAAGTGCAGCTCAGTCTGTTTGTCTTCTGCACCTCTCGCTTAACAAACAGGGATCCCTCTTTGTTGACGCTCCACATACAAAATGTTCGTTGCAAACTCGGGATGATTTCTTAGGCAGTCAAAGGTTTTCTTTTTGGTCCTTCCTGTGGGTCAATCCTGCCCATCGCCTTCGTCTTTCACCATTTTTCAATTCCGTCGAAGGGAAACAGTTTGAACGGAGGTTTGCAGTCACACACATCTGATTCCCTTTTGCATTTACGGAGTTCGCAAACTTCTGAAGCCTGTTTCTGAAGCCGTTTTCCACTGTTAGGACATTGAACAAGCACACAATTATGATGTCCGATTCCCAAAACTAAAATATGACAATATCAGAACCAGAAACAAAAGTGATAAGGTTAAAAAGACTTGAAAAGATCAGCTTTGACAATAGAGACATCTCACTAGGAAATCAAAAGTGGCGGTTGTTTGATGCTCTCTTTTTTTGGAAAATCCTTCCCAGAATGCACTGCGCAATGACCGGAAGTCCAAAATTCTTGATGCATGTATACTGTAACTGTTAAAGGTGCACTGTGTAACTTTTTGGTACTGCTCTGCGTGGAAGTAAAGAAATACAGAGTGAACCTGTGTTTTGTGTGTTGTGTTTTGCATTGACAGCTGGTCCCCTCGTCCATCTCTGTCCTCTATAATGAGACACTTGGACTCGTGTCACCTCCAGAGTGATGCATGATGGGAAACTGAGGCGGGCTGACACATATCCACAAGGACAGGCAGGATTTTCAGATACTGTCCATCATATAGACCCATTTTAGTCCAGGTTTAGTCCGGGTTTACGGTGGAGATCTAGTCCTGGTTACCATGGTTACATTACACTCATTTAATTGTATGTATGTTATTCCAAAGCAAATAGGGATGTGCAAAAATATCAAAATATCAATATATCGTATCATTTAATGTGATGATACAGGCTCGATATCGTGATCTGCTGTATCAATATATCGCCAAGAGTATTTTTTGGTATATTTTACAAAATTATTTTGTTACAGTTTTGTTGCTCATTCAGAGGAAGGAA